>NC_045160.1:21194290-21231790 GCF_900700415.2 Clupea harengus
GATTTGGCCCGAAGCATGTACTGTGGTGACTCCCAGGGCTGAGAAATAAGTATCTGTGTGAGCTGAAATTTCATGCATTTGTGAACACCATCAAAGTGTTTTGACAAAGGGCTGAATGGTAATGCCTGAATCACGATGCAGAGTGCGTCTGTGGTCGTGTCTAAGTTTTTAGATGCGTTTGTCTGCTCTCTGATCGTCTGAAAAATGAGTTTCCAGCTTGTAAAACTCTGGGAAATTGCACCTGAACTTCACATTTGTCTGGTTATTGATTGGAAAATGGATTAGAGAGCTTGGGAAATGTGACATTTTATGACCCCATCCCATTGATGGGAAGATTTAATTGCTACAGTAGGACACATTAGGTAAATACGCATTGAAATCTGTTTAAGAACTTGCAGAGCTGTTACGTGTCTGTTCCTGGGTTCAGTGTTTTCCGAATTTAATAAGACCTTCCTGAAAACTGAGGAGTCTATCAATTTGTCTATTTGTGATTTTTCTATCAATGTAAATCTCAGTGGACCATTAGGTTTCCATGAAATGCCCCAAGCTGGATATTTAAAGCTTTTGAAATGAGTGCACTATGCAAAGCTCATTCTTTTTTCTGCCTATGCACTACACATTTCGTGTCTCTCTAGGGCGATGAGACCGTCCTGTCTGAAGTCGTCTAGTGAAGTCGTCTGAAGTCTTCTAGTCTAGTGTCTTTTGACACTAATATTTTAATGGTACGAGCTGAGCAGTGCAGTTAAAAGCGCTGAACCGTATTTAAGTATCACTTTTGTAGAGTTCTGCTTGGGCTGAGTGCTTTTTTTTAGTGTGTAAATAGTCCTTTAGGACGGGCCTGTTATGCAGGGACAGGTTTTTATTTTATTGTTTTAAATCAAAGTAAATTGGAATTTCTTTCCTCTTTTTCCCTTTCTTTTCTTTCTGTCATTCTCTCCCATTCCTTCACCATCTGTGCTTCTCTCTCTCTCTCTCTCACTCACTCACTCACTCACTCACTCACTCACTCACTCACTCACTCACTCACACTCTCTCTCTCTCTCTCTCTCTCTCTCTCTCTCTCTCTCTCTCTCTCTCCCTCTCTTTCCCTTTCCTACCTTTTCTTTTATAGAGTGTTCTTCATTGAAAAGTTTGACTTTTCCCCTGCAGAGGCGAGAGCCATAAACAGGTAAGACAATACTCCCTGCTAAGTCTCTAGTCCCTCTCGCATTGCAACTACCCCACTATATACCATGGAACACACTTTTCAGGTTGTTATAGCACATGACATAGCCCCCTACTGACATAGCCCTACCCCCTAACCTTGGTTTACCAGAGGCACTATGCTGTCGTTGATCTCCATGATTAGTGTGATTTTTAATATAGTGATTGCAGCATGACAACATCTATTGGTACATTGAAAAAACCCTGGTGTCTGGGGGGAAAGGCATCAGAATATTGTTGTTGATAGAAATGATTGTGTTTCATGAAAGTGAAGGCTGTTATGTGCCATGTCTTTTTAAAATTCATCGGAAATGCAATCTTCAGAACTGGTAACAAACTCTACCTCTCTCTCTCTCTCTCTCTCTCTCTCTCTCTCTCTCTCTCTCTCTCTCTTTATACCTCACACTCTGTCTCTCTCTCTCTCTCCTTCCGTCTCTCTGGCCATCCATCTCCTTGTCTCTTCTAGTGTTGTCTACATCATCTCGGCTCCGGCCTCCCCGGTGCTGGGCTTCATCGTGGACCGGACGGGCAAGAACGTCCTGTGGGTGGCCTTTGCCATCGTGGGCACGCTTGCCGCACACATGATGCTCGCCTTCACCTTCTGGACCCCCTGGATCGCCATGGTAACCTCTCCCTCCCCTCGGCTGGCCTAGAGAGATCACGCTCACAGGAGCGTGTCGTCAACCTGCATAATCTGTCCGTGATGTTGAACCGGACCGTGTAGAAGCAGTACCACTGTGACTCGTGCTCCTGTCTGTGATGTAGAACCGTATTTACCATGTTTTGGAACCGTGTAGAACCAGTACCACTGTGACTCAGGCGCTCCTGTATTGATGTGCTAGTGAATATGCTTGAAGTGACCTAATAGCTAGGCGCCATGTGTTTTTGCAATGGTCATCCTAAAAGTGGTGAAGGGGGTTCTGGCACTGGGCTCTGTAAAGCGCCTTGAGACAATGTTTATTGTTTTGACACTATAAAAAAAAAATTGAAAAATAAAATTGAATTGAATGATCTGCAGGAACTACTAAAACGCCCCATCCTTCCTCTTGTCCGCAGTGCCTAATGGGTGGGACGTACTCCCTGCTGGCCTGTGCTCTCTGGCCCATGGTTAGCTTCGTGGTGCCGGAGCATCAGCTGGGAACGGCCTATGGCTTGTAAGTAACTGGCTCCTCTAACACAAGCGTCTGTCTCGTATCCCTGCAGGACTGTGGGCTTTTGGATGTGTTGTGATAATGTTATCTTTGTCTCTCTCCCTATCTCCCGTCTTGTTGTTAAACTCTCTCTCTATCGACTCTATACTCTCCCCCACCCCACCCACTCCCATCTCTATCTGTCATGCAGCATGCAGTCTATTCAGAATCTTGGCTTGGCTCTTATCGCCATGGCAGCAGGATCCATTTTGGACAACCGGGGTTACCTCTTCCTGGAAGTGTTCTTCTGTGCCTGCATATGCAGTGAGTGCTGTCAGTCTGTTCTGTGTGTGTGCGTGTGTGCGTGCGTGTGTGCGTGCGTGTGTGCGTGCGTGTGTGCGTGTGTGTGTGTGTGTGTGTGTGTGTGTTCTCTGTATGCTGTAATGCTATAATTAACGAAGTTCCTTCTAAAAGTGAATGTGTTGTGACTGTGAGTCACACCCCTGTAGCTGACATGTCTGAGTGTTTCTGGATCTTTCTGCTTGCCTCACACAGTGGCGCTGATAGCGGCAGTGATGCTCTACTTTGTGGATTTATTAAGAGGTGAGATTTATCACTTACTGTTCAACCAAATTAAGGGATGCACTTGTTTTGAGAAAACAGCAATGACCTCATTTTTCTGACTTCCCTTGCAATGTCACTTGCTCATCTTTCTTTCTTTCTTTCTCTCTCCCTCACTGCCTGTCTGTCGTTCTTTCATTCACACTAGGTGGGGATCTGAATTTATCAGCCGCAGCAAGGGCCAGACTCCTGAAGAGTGTGTCTACAGACTCCGAGTGAGAATACCCAGAATCCCCTGCTCCATTTCCTCTTATGTCACATCTGCGCACACTGGGCCTCGGCCTGCATCCACTGGGACGTTCCTGCTTGTGCTATTTGCTCTTTATGTAGAAGTGTCTGGAGCTAACAGATGTGTTCCTGTTCTTTTACTGTCTTACAGGTGACCACCTCCCAGTGCCACTGAAAATCCCTATTCGAACACGTCTCCGGTGTGCAGCTAGGCATCCTGGGAAACTGAGTCTCTGTCAGTGTATGTGTGTAGGCATCAGGTTCTGGTGCACAGCAGACCAGTCCGCTTTTCCACTTCTTATCGTACTGACTTCACCCCCCCCCCCCCCCCCCCCCCCCCCCCCCCCCCCCCCCCCCCTCACACACACAGATTTAAGCCCTGCCCACGCAGCGGACTATCTCAAATGTCCGTCGCCGTCTTCACTGACGGGTCACTATCGATTACCAAATGACTGACACCACCTCTGCAATTCCCCTCCCTCCAAGTCCACACATGTGGAGGGTACCTTACTAGGTAAATCCTCACTTAGTGACCAAACACACTTCCTTTTCCCCCATTTGTAACTATCAAAGGAGTGAGCACTTTATGCAGGATGAGCTGAGAGAGTTTCTGGCCGTGTAGAACTGGACTTGAACTGGCACTCACTCCCTCTGAGTAGTGTGCAGGCGTACACTGGAGATGGAGAATTCCTCTTGAGTGAGGCATTACCTGTGTGTGTGTGTGTGTGTGTGTGTGTGTGTGTGTGTGTGTGTGTGTGTGTGTGTGTGTGTGTGTGTGTGTGTGTGTGTGTGTGTGTGTGTGTGTGTGTGTGTGTGTGTGTGTTAGTTACAATGGCCAATACCAGAATCAGGTGCCTTTTTTTGTCATTTGAGTTACTTTTGTGTTTTTAAGTTTCATTTTTTTTCTATTTTAAAAAAAATTCAGAACTTAAGTTTTAAAATGTACGTTTTTGAAGAGTACTCTTGTTTGGAAATCACAAGTTATGACTTGACGTAGTTAACGGGTATGAGCTCTCTTATTGTGTGTGTGTGTGTGTGTGTGTGCTTTATTTGGTCTGACGGCAGTCTTAGGTTTTCATCAGATGGCAAAAATCACAATCACTTTAGTCTCACACACACACACACACACACAATAACAACGTGTATTACACACACGCACAATAACAACGTGTATTACTGTCACACCTCATGTATGAAGTACTTGCTACCAAAGACTTGCTACTGTTTTCCACATTAAACAATAATAGTCACAAGACATTATGAAATTAGATTTGTCAGTCACAAATGATGGTCGATTTACATATCAGGTAAATCTTACCATTTTTATAATCATGATTTTTACAAGACTGTTACATTATGAAAGTGTTTAGCTCTGTGCATGTCATTAAAGGGTTCAGACAACTTCCAGTATGAGAAATAATGAGACATAATTATGTCAAAATTAAGGATATTGTTAAGACGGAAAACTGCCATTTGACTGAATGAAGTGAAGTGATGCTGCCATCACACACACACACACACCTGCCAGCTGAGAGTACTATTTGTAAATCTTTTTGTAAATCTTGATATTATTATGTGATCTTCTGTATAGAGCACTGTTGCTCTGTCTCCGTGTGCTTTTTAAACACCCTCTCCTGTCCTGAGGAGATCTCCTTCACTCTGGAGTGAATTATGAATAAATTATTATGATTGCTTTTAAGCCAGCAATCCTCTTCCTGTGGATGCACTTCAGTTGGATCATACCACGAGACTGAAGGAAGTTTTGCATCTCCTTGATGGGTTTTATTGCCCCCCCCCCCCCCCCCTCCGCCTGCCCGCTTTGGTTGAAGGGCAGCCTTCCCTTCTCTGTTTGCTGGCCCTTCCCATAGGCATAGTGCTGGTGCATTTAAGGCTGCATGGCCTGTGTTTGGGCTTCAGGAGATTAGGTGTGGTTTAGCTCCAAACAATCCATTACCGCTTTCCCTTTTGATGTGTGTCAGGGAAGCTTGACTGTCCCTAGAGGAGCTTAGGTGTGTGTGTTTGCGTGTGCGTGCGTGTGCGTGTGCGTGCGTGTGCGTGCGTGTGTGTGTGTGTGTGTGTGTGTGTGTTGATATGGCTGTTGCACAGGAGTGAAGTGGTCACGAGTTTGATCATGTTTTTCATCATTTCACTCCTTATTGGTTGATGTCTTTGATTGGTGAGAACCTTCTGTTGCTCGTAAACAGATCACCTCTGTCTCTCTCTGGTGGTGAAATTGTGGGTAAATTAATCAATGTTTATTAATGAATAAATAATGATGTTTTTTGTAATCTTTGTATAATGTGTACACTTTTAGAGTATACGAAAATAAAGAGAATGTTCAATCAGTTTGGCTATATTTGCTGTTTCATAGGGTTGTCTGTCTTCTTGTGTGTGTGTGTATGCACGGAGCTAAGGGTTCCTTAATGTGTAATCTCCCCTTGTGGCAACACAGAGGTGAACTTGAAGATGTCAGTGGAGCAGGTAATGTTCTGCCGCTATTTTCCTAGTCTTTGAAATTTCTATTTATAAAGGCAATGCTGTTCCCTAACTCTGTGCAGTGTGGCAGTTTAGAGACTGAGGTGTACTTACCAGCGCTCTCATTGCCACTGGCTGTGTGTGTGTGTGTGTGTCTGGCTTTGTGAGCTCACTTGGCTACTGGGTCTCATTCCGGGCCTATGCAACATCTGCAGACAGTTCCTGGGCACTGACTCCGAGAGATAATACTATACTTTCAAAGGCCAGACATTAAATGTCCATTGCCTGGGGCCGGGTACGTCCTCACAGATCATTGTTGAGGATGGTGAGGAGTGGACTATTCAGGCCTTTACCAAACCGTCCTAGAGCCAGGCCATAATGTGTGTGTGGAGTTGATTTCAATACTTTACAGCATTTGCAGAGATAACATTGACAGAGAGATGGCCTTACATTAGACTTTCATCTGCTATAACTTAAGTTCTATGTTATATACAGTATGTTCTCAGAGATATTAGAAGACTGAAACACTTAACGATAGTGAGTATGCAGGTCATTGCTGAACTGAAGCTTAAATGCTGTCCAAGCTCTCTCCCTAGTGTGTGTGTAGTCTGTGCATGCAGTCATTCTTGTGTTCACATTTCCATTTGTCCTGTCCCGCCCATCACTTCTGGCTAGGAGCCCTGTGCTGGAGTGGATGGATAGACTCCATTTAGCTCCTTCCCATACAGTCTGCATTCCACTCCACATAGGAGTGTATATTCATCAATTCACAGATTTAACAAATGCAGCTTCTTCTGATAAACACTTATCGTTATGCATCGTTAACACAAGAACAAATAAAATAACTTCACATTTATTTTCTATACAGGAATATTTAATAATGAGAGACGTTTCCAACTGTAAATACAACCTTGTAGTCATGTAAAATCATCCATGTCTACCACTGTTCCTAATACCAGATGCTCCGTTACTAGATTTTTCGGCCTGTAATTGTGCTCGAACCGTCCACACGGAGGGATGTACTCGCTTTCGGGAAAACAGGGTCCGCAGAAGTTTGCGCTTTTTGTCGGAGCCTATGAAGTACAGCATGGGGTTGACGCAACAGTGTAGACTTACAATGGGCCTCCATATCTTATAGCTGAACATAACCACGTTGAGAACTTTACAGTTGGTGGCCATGTAGACTCGCACAAACAAGTACAGGGTCCTCGTGATATGATAGGGTCCGAAGCATACTATGAAGAGTAGAGACACCACGAGCAAGGTGCGAACGGACTTGCTGCGCATCGCTGTCCCAATCGGGCTCCCGTCGACGTGCTGTCTGGATAAAACTCTCACCATTGTACAGTTACTTATAAGAATGACCAGGAATGGAATTAGGAACCCTAATACAGTCAAAAACAGACCGTAGGGGAAATACTGTTTGAATTTTCCTGGACTGGTCATGTCGAAACAGACCGTCGTATTGTTGATGAAGCCGGTGTGGGCGAAAACTAGGGTAGGCAAAACTTCTGCGGTCACCAATATCCAGATCATACTTGAAGCCAGGACAGCGAGCCTCTTGGTGCGATAGCGCATGGCCTTAATTGGATAGCATACGCCCAACAAGCGATGAATACTGATGCACATCAGAAACATCATTCCACAATGAAGATTTGTGTAGAAGAAGAACCGTACAGTCTTGCAAATGATGTCCCCAAACGGCCAGAAATCTTCCATGGCATAACTGATAATGAGCAAAGGCAATGCCAGCACGTAGAGCAGGTCCGCCACGGCCAGGTTGGCCATGTAGACCACCGAACAGCTCCAGCTGCGCGTACGACTGAACACCAGCCAGAGAAGCGACCCATTTAGAGTAAGTCCCAGTATGAACACAAAACTATAAGTCACGGGTAGATAAACCCATTTATACGTCTTCATCACCGAACAGTATTGGGAAGGGTGTATGCCGGTTACGTAGTTATCCATAAAGACAAAGTTTGGCAATGGAGACATCCAAGACATTCCTAAGGGAATCTTGTCTCCAGTCAACGTTAGCCCCTTCTCTGTTCTCATATTTTCTGTTCTGATGCCTTAACCTCTGAAATCAGTGCTTTGGTCAAGAGGATTTTGGACAGGGTAAACCCTGTGTTTGCTTTATAAATGACGTATTGTTTGAAACGACTGTTTACTCAAATGTTTCGTCGCCTTGAGTAAAGACGAGACGGAAAGTCATTACTAGGACGCCTCCTAGTGGCAGGTAACTGTAAGACTAGGTCCAAAGACCCCCAGAAGCAGCATCCATAGCCCATACTTGAAACGTGTGCATGTACTCCAGTGAAATGAGAGATCTGATTCACCTCGTGATCTCGACAAAAAGCTTTGGAATATCAGTCACGCGTCAATTTCATTCTATCTATCCAATATTCTTGCAGGCTTTGGGAAATGACTTCAGTTCACCCTACCATGAGCTGCTCATTTTGAGCCATATTTGCTGTGAACACACCTGGTCGTGCTTCTGTGTTTTACAGCTAAATAAGAGCCTGTCAGTGAGTCCGACATCAATCTCTCTAAAGCCTGACACTCAAACACACGCAAATGTAAGACCTGCACCTTCACACGCCGCTCTTCACTGCAGCGAGTGGGAACGGGTCCCGTGATTGATGTTGATTGCTGAACTAAATGACTCCCAGTGCTCGCTACACGCGATATAAATCATGCACGACCCAAACATCCCATTGGCTGAGAGACTACTTCCCAAGTCAGAGCCCGACTGTTGAGGCGCTTCGTTCCAAACTGTTCCTAGCTGGCGCTTGACCATCTGCGAGATCCAGATATGCTAAGGACAGCCAGTTTTCGGTGTGTCTGAATCGCCGTGTCATACCATAGTCTTGTTTATTTGCGTATGCATGAGAGAACTTCGCTGCCTGTGTGTCCGAGTGTGCGTGTGCGTGTGTGTGTTTCATGCGTTGGACATGCAGCTGCATGGACTATACCGCATCGCTCACGTCTCTGTGTCTGTAACCAGCTGAGCCGTTAGTCGACCCCTGTAACCAAAAAACGCGGATTCTGTTATAGTGTTTTGAAAAACAGGGGGAGGGGGGTACGTTGTGCTTGGTGTCAGAAGTGTGCGTGCTCGCTGTGACTCCGTATTTATAAACCCTTGCAACTTTGCTCGTGTTCGCAGGACGATCAGTCAAGGGGACAGCTCCAGACTGCGTGGCGAGACCGGGGAAAGAAAGCGTCTGTCGCTGAAAATCTCCCAGGTAAAAACTCACAGCCTCCGCTTTCACATACAGCAGTTATGTTTAGAATCAGATATACTAATTGCGCTTCACAGCCTTTGCGCTGTTGTGCTGGTAAGTATTGAGCGTGCGTCGATTTTTGGGATGATGTCATGCAGTTGTATTTCTTGGCAAACATGGGGTGGAGGTGTTGCCATTATTGCTGATAGTGTTTGATTGTCTCCTCCAGTATGCAATGTGTAAATGCTTGTATAATGCAAGATCCCGTTATTATTTATATAGATACTTGGGTCCTTAAATGGTTTCGTGTTCTTTGTGAAAATATTCATCAGGTGGTAAGCACGTCATTATAGTAAGTTATTAGGAGAGATGTGCACATATAGTCTCGTGCACATATAGTACACTTGCACACCAGCTTAAAATGTTTGTAACCTTGTAATGATCTCGACACACATTGTCGTTCATTCACCAATGTCTTCAGAAACCATCATTTGCTCTTTCAGAACCGTGGACAGCGCCAGTGTTCAGCATCAGCTCCGGAGGTCTTGGCAGTTTCCGTTATACTACCTAGTTTAGCTGTAAAACTTAATTTGTCACCCTATGTGACTTTCAAATGTACGAATATCATCGGGCTAATTTGCATGTCAATTTTGTAAATTGCAAATGTTTCGTTCTTGTATTATATCCGGACATACTTAATCTGGTTTTACTGGTTTTAGCGACCCGTTTGTGTCAGTTAGTCAGTCAGTAAAAAAAAAAAAAACCTGATGCAGTAGCTACCGTACCATGGAGGATGTTATTACTTAGTCTTAGTATTCATTCAACGCCTAAAAGAGAAACTTGACATATGTCTAGCTATCCAGGCTAATATAAAGAGTCGACAAACTCCTCAATAATCAACAGACTACGCAAGGGTCTTGATTATTTAACGGCGTGGTACATCTATGCTGAAGGCATACAGGTCGGCCCATTGTACAGTGCTTCACAACCCGGTGAAGCTTCCCCCACTGCCTAGTTTACCGAGAGCGATCCTCTCCATTTTAATAGCGGTCTTCATTTCCAAACGTCTCCCTCAATTAAGATCAGTAGACTTTAAAAGAGTTCTCACCCTCGTTCCCCCTAGTACTGTTGCTCTTTGACACACAGCGGTGCAGGGTAAAACGCGATCACTGCCAGAGTGTTAGGGGAATCAATTCGGTCCTGTTCTTTAAAATTAGTATTGGATTTCGGGAACTTGAATTTAAATCAGAATAGCGTGACATCGAGTTCGGTAAAATTCACCCCGGGGTGCAGTTTTGAGAAAGCATGGCAGCGAGGGAACTTTTTTTTCTCAGAACTAATAGTCATTCCTCTCACCACCAGCCTCTTCCTTGCCTCTGATTTCTAGTCCCCTCATGTTCGACTTCTGCCTTATTCACAAGGTCCTATCATGAAGGCAGACACTTTTTTAGTTTGACTTATAGGGTGAAGGGAGTAAAGTGTATAGATGGCTGCATCATCATAGACTCTGTGCTGAAGTGATTCACATTATGTTTGTTCAGATGCCGGATAGATTTAATGTTTTGAAAGCATAACAAAAGCCAGGAGGGGGACTGTTCTTAACTCCTAAAGGTATGCTGCCATATCTTGTGTTTCAATTGTGAAAAAAAAAATATATTAGATGAACTCAGTTTAAAATCGAATGCATATTTCATGTATGTAGAAATAAATTGCTCTTAGAGTCAGCAATGAATCACTGATAACAGGAGATACTCACACACACACACACACACACACACACACACACACACACACACACACACACACACACACACACACACACACACACACGCACACACATGTTGGACATGCTGCTTATAATGTCCTAGTGCTGGTGGTACTGTGTTCCTTTGGGGAAGTCAAAGTCACTTTCGGAGTTTAGCTCCAAACTTGCACTGTATCTAAGAATGCACGTACACCATAAGCATTACTTTGTGCGACCATCGGCTCCTCTGGGCCCTAGCCAATCTGCCTTTGCCCAGCGGCGTGTTTCTTCTTGTTCAGAAGTTGATTTATGCGCAGACCTGCGGTGGCAAAAGATCCAAGGTGTGATTCCGTAGTCGACACCGCGCCACAACAACGCAGTCCAAGGTGTACTTTTGTGACCCTGCATTGTGTTGTTCAGTCCTTCACTGCTCTCAGCTCTGCAACTTCTTGGGCGTGCGAAAACAAAGGGGTCAGAACGCAATGCTGCCTGTCTTTACATCAGCACGTCTCCATAGGTCCCTGAGTATGACGTTTTACAATGCATAGCTTTGTGACCCACTGGCCTGTTTTCACACGTGTTTGAACACTGCATTTAGATCACGGTGCCTGAAATCAGATTAATGTTGATTTGTTATGGATGTGCAGTGTGCTTGGGGTTAACTTGTCATACAGATTCATTTAGAGAGTGTTAAGGCAGTCAATAACCAGTTAATATAGCTGCCGTGGTAAACTCATCTCGTGTTAAATACCCACTGTAGCCTGACGTGCAAATTGAGTTATTTGTCTGTAATTGAGAGATGATATACATGGATATCTGAGAATGCAGACTGTTGCATCTTGACTAAATAAGGTCACTGTGAATAATTCACAGGCTGGGTACCACGGTAGACAGTCCAACTCACTGCTACCTTTAGAGTGATGGAGAAATCAGTTGGACCGTAAATATAAGCATTTACTTTGCTGCTGTGCTACTGGTTAACTGAAAAGCATGCGATGCATGAAGGAATCATTTGTTAGACATGAGCAGTTGTTTCCTGTCTCTCTCATACCCTACCTCTACATAATGTGGGAGATTCATTGTAGATGACAGCTGATTTTGGAGCGAATCAGGGCCCAATCGGAGACAGGTCAGCTGGATCCAGTCCACGCCTTGGCCAGATCTGTTCAACGTATCACTACCAGGGATTGGATCTCCTGATTGTGCCTCCGGTCATGTCATGATTGGATCATAAAAGTGCAATACCTGTTAAAAGTGACTGAGCCCAAAAGATATACACAAGAAACAGTTTGCTTTTTCAAAATATATTATATAAAAGGTTTCTTTTTCAGAGTCAAATCTTAACATGTTTGAGTGTATTGAAGTATGCAGTGGTATTAAATACAGTGGTATTAGCTTTAACCTTCTTTCCTGACTGAACATCCGTGTGTAGAGTCGTCTGAATTTGATATTTCATTATTCTCAGTATGGATAGGAGTAACACCAAGAGTAGTTTCCTTTCAGAAAGTGTTCCTCGAGTGCCTTTTAGTTCCTGAACCCTGAGGTTCCTGAAGCCTAAGGTTCCTTAAGCCTGAGGTTCCTAAACCCTGAGGTTCCGAAAGCCTGAGGTTCCTGAACCCTGAGGTTCCGAAAGCCTGAGGTTCCTGAAACCTGAGGTTCCTGAAGCCTGAGGTTCCTAAACCCCGAGGTTTCTGAAACCCTGAGGTTCCTGAAGCAGCAGCAGAGTGTGGGCTGATTTTGGCCCTGATCCGGACCTACTTGGGTGCCTGAGAAAACTGTTGTGAGGGTCTTTGCTAGCGTGACTTCATCCGTTTCCTTTTTGCTCATAATGGTTTGAGTAATTGTTTGGACTCTCAGGCTTCGCATTGCATCCCAGTTGTAATGGAAGGGAGATCGGAGATCTATCAGAGGAGATTTGTGTCTTTGCAACACCACATAGCTACGCACTTGCTACAAGAAGAAGTCAATTTCCCCTCTTGGCTATGTTGTCAGAGGAAATTGTGAAATACAGATGGAAATATTACTCTTAGATGTTCTGGACTGATAATTAGATGATAAAGCGTTAGGCAAACATTCTCTGAAGCTCTAATGGGGCCAAATTAATATATCTAAAGCACTGCTTTTACAGCCTGAAATATTTAAAAGATATTTATTCAGTTCATAGCATTGATCTTTTTATTTATTTTCCCAAAGTGAGGATGACAAGTACAGGTCTACAACTGTGTTAGACACCCTGAGTGATGTGTTACCATGGCAATTGTAGAGCGAGTTTACGGAGATACAGCGTCTCTCTCCGCCAGCTGTGTTAATGTCAGCAAACCCATATGACAGAGGTACTACATCTCACTGGAGTGTCGTCACCCCCCAACGCACACACAAGCACACACACACACACACACATACGTGCGCACCACACCACCTCCCAAAGAGCCTTCTTATGCTCGTCTCCCCGTGAAAAGGGCCTTCAGCTGAACGATAACTGCCAGAGAATTGAGTTTTAATAAGCGGTGGGTGTTGGCTGGAATGGATGTTGTCCGCAAGGCGGTGTAATTTTCCACTCTCTTTAGGCGACCAGATGTGATAGTATTCACCGGACTGGTGGCATTTGCCGTCCCTCTTATCTGTCTGCGGTGGGGAGGCTGCAAATGAGCCGTTTTGAAAGAGGGGAGGGGGGGGGGGGGTTGGGGGGTGGGCGAGAAAAGAGGAGAGGAGGAGGAGAAAGGTTTTTTTTTTTTCCTGTGATGTACAGCAGTCACGAGCAGCGCTTTCAAGCCTCATGCAAACATTTGGATGGAGCTGCAGGACCACCCTCTCAGTTTAGTCACACAGACTCACTGTCGTCATCCGCTGTAGCTGATTGGCCAATATGCACATGAAGTGGAGTGAATCCATAGAGCTTTCGTGAAATAAGCCACATTAATGGGAGATTAAAGGAAGTGCACATGACTGCCGTCATCTATTCAAGGCCTTGCAAGTGGTCAGCGGTAAAAGGTTTGCTTATCAGAGCAGCACAAAATGAGATAGCCAGTGAAGTGACAGAAGTAAGAAAGAACTAGACACCATTCACTTCCATTGTTTCAGGAAAGAACTGCTATAGAGTAGAAGATACTCTATTGTTTAACTATTGTGTTACTATTGAGTGCAGATGGGGATTTACTGGTGTAAGGATGAGTCAGCAGAATTTAAATTGTTGCTTGAACCTCCTCTTTAATGAGAAATTTTTAAGCTGAAGTTTGGTGATAAAAACGATACACGTAGTGACGCCTTTTAATCAAATAAACCCTTAGAATCAAAACAAACAAACAAACAAATAAAAAAAAAACGTAACCCAAATGTACATGAATTGATTAGTTCTCCAGGAGATTCTGCTTTACCTCTGGACGTGATCTCAGTCTCAGATCTGTGCCGAACCAGGCCGTGATCACGGCTACGGCCACCCTGCATCTGCTGCCGTAAGGGCTGCTTGTGCAAAGCAGGTGCATGCTTCACGGCTCACTAGGCACTCGAATGTTAAAACACTGCCCTTTTTGTGGCGCTGGTCTGTTGGCTGGCGGTGGGCTCTGGCGCGCGCGTGTGTGTGTTGGAAGGCACTCGGGCTAAACGAATGTGCGCAGACTTTAATTAGCGCGATGCCTCCTCCCTGGCATGCGTTTGAAGTTTTTGTGCTTGTGCCGCACTCCCCGCCCGCTGCCATGCCAACACCATATGTTAACCAAAGCTCAACATGCTCGCCGGCGCCTGGGGAATTCTCTCCACGCGCTTCAGTTTTGCATCCTGATTTGACCATTTGATCATTTGATGGGCGTCTCCCAGGTGTCCCCCCCTCCATCTCCTCTCGTCCCCTCTGCACCTGCTCTCTGCCGCCCCCATGTCAGCTCTTCATCCAGGCTCCATCGCTCTCATCTTCATCCCCCCCTCTTCTCTTCATCCAGGCTCCATCGCTCTTCTCTTCATCTCCCCTCTTCTCTTTATCCAGGCTCCATCTCTCCTATCTTCATCCCCCCCTCTTCTCTTCACCCCCCACCCCTCTTCTCTTTTGTCTCTCTTCCTGGTTTGCCTCATCCTCTCCATTTGACTTCCACCGCTCTTTTCTTTCTTCCCGCTCCCCCCGTCCCTCCTCTCTTTCCGACTCATTTAGCAGACTTGTATCCAAATCGACACTGGAGACTCGCTGCATGCATACTGGCACCGGCTCTGTTTGATGTCAGTTAATCCCACTATAACCTTGGCCTTTGTAAGTGGCTGTTGCCACAAGAGAAAGGGTATACACCTTGAGAATAATTCTGCTCACTAGCATTTAAAAACCTGCTCTAACCTTGAGTGAGCGTGAGTTGCTAGCGTGAGTGAGTTGTTTTGCGTGCTCCTGTAGTGGGAGAGCGTATCAGTTAGATCTATGGAAGTCACGTTTGGTGTTCTTCCAAAAAAAACACTGTCTTTGAATTTTTTCTCCTCTATTTCCTCCCCTTTTCTGTTCCTCCATCTATCCCTCTGGTCACGTCGTGTCTCACCTGCTTTTAACGAGGTGGTGTCGCAGTGGCGAGCCAGCCATGTGCTTCTCCTTTCACAGACAGAAGCGAGAGAGAGAGAGAGAGAGAGAGAGAGAGCGAGAGAGAGAGGCAAGGGAGAGAGTATGAGTCAGAGAGGGAGATGGAATAATGGGGCCTGTGCTTCCCCAAGCGAGAAAGCAACACCTGTCTCATCACCGCGCTGATTCACAGGAAAGAATCACACCCAGAAGAAAGGAAGAGCCCCTCCCTGCATCTCAACCCCAATTTGGAGCTCAGCGCAGCTCAGAGCAGCTCAGAGCATTTGTTATTTTGTCCTCACAAGCTGAATACCTCTGAGCTCCTCGTGTTTAGCTGTTCAGTGACACTTACAATTTTAACAGATGTGTATCTTAACGCAAATCAAATTATCACATGCATATCTTTAGCCCCGAGTAGATCTTGTCTAGTCTTGTCTGTGAGGTGTTACATATGCGAGCAGCATATCTCCTCTCCACTGTTCGATGTCTTCATATGAACTTTGCATTGTGCCTGCTATCCGTATGTAGGAGGGGGAAACGTTTTCGTCTCTTTGCCTACTAAGTATGCATTCTGCAGCTTCAGGTAAGTGTGTCTGTGTGTGAGAGACATTTTGACAGTTAGCCTCTGACTTAGTCACACAAACACGGTGAAGCTGGTTTTATGACCAGGACCTGGGGGAGACCATTATTATTTCCCAGGTGGCACTGCTCCATCTCCGGCTGCTCCGCTCGCCCCTGGCAGGAGGGCTGATTTAGTTTCCTCAGCTCAGCTCCTGCTCAATTGTTTAATGGCAGTTAAGAGTGGCTTTATGGGCGCACACACTCGTGTGCCACAGAACGTGTGCCTAGCACAGATGGTGTCTGAGTGAGCCCCCCCCGAACTCCAACAGCCCCCCCCCCCCCCCCCCCCAAAGCAACTATTAAAACTTAGCCTGTCTGTCTCCCCAGCCTGCCAGAACAGGTCTGTCTGTCTGTCTGCTCTTGATGAAATGCTTAATTATAGATGGGAAATTAATTACAGGCTGCACGTATGCCTGATGGTGAGTGGTCAAGGTGAGCAGAGGTCCTCGTTCGCCACTTCCTGCGTTGCTAAGCCAATGTTCCCGCCCCCTCTGCTGCGATCATGTGACAGAAAGTGGATGCAGGAGTACATTCTCAGAATATAGATGGTTTGTCTTGAAGCTTGAAGCTCTCCTCAGTCTTTTCTCAAAGTCTGTCTGTCTGTCTGTCTGTCTGTCTGTGTGTCTGTGTCTCTTCAGTGCTACCATCTGTCCTCTGTGTTATTGTCTGTCTATCTGTCTATCTATCTGTCTGTCTGTCTGTCTGTCTGTCTGTCTGTCTGTCTGTCTCTTCCGTGTTACCACCTGTCTTCTGTGTTATTGTCTGTATATCTGTGTCCCCAGTGTAACTGGCTGTGCTCTGTCTGTTCTCTGAATACTTACGTATATGTATGGGCCTTATAGGCAATCTATATTATCCCCCCCCCCCCGAGGGGCTGAGGCCTGATTAATTAAGGGCTTATGAAGATAACCGTATGTAATGTGTCAGTCCTCGTGTAGGCAGAGATACAAGATCAGCCCTATCAGGCCTGACGACATTCCTGAATAATCGCCCCTTGCTTGCTCCGCTCATGTAAATTGATTTCCAATTTCCCAATTAATGAACATCCCCTATAGATACACAGTGCTTCTTTTTCCCTGATTCAACATTTCCTTGCCGCTCAAGGAATGGTGGGGGGTGGGTGGTCTGTGGTCGGCCAATAGCATCTGGCCACAAATAAAGCAGACAGATCTCAGATGAGATGTGCGATAGGCTTCGGTGGGCTCTGATAATGCTGATTTGTGTACAGCAGATTGTCTGTGTGGGTGCTGATAAGTCCTGGAGTTTCACACGGAAAAAAGACAAGTGAAAAAAAAAGCAAACACAGGAGCTACTCTTCCTCTCTTTCTGCTCCAGGGGGCTGACGTCAGTGTGTCTGGATCTGAAGACAGCCTTGATAGCTGCTGAAGGGATTGTGCAGTTATATTTAGACGCTTGTATCCAAACACACTTACAGCAAAGACATACTGTAGATCTGTAGATGTGGTCAGCACCTTTCTCTACCAGTTGAGCAACAGGAACTGTATTGATTTCTACAGGGTCTGTCATTAGTGTTGGTGGATCTGGAGACAGACAAGATAGCTTTTGTCTCTGCATGGGAGCTTTGAACCTTCTACCGCATCTATGCCAGATCCAGGCCAGAGCTGGGCCAGATTCACACCAGACGGTTGCCAGATCTGGACCAGAATTGCACCAAATGGTTGCCAGATCTGAGCCGTATTTGCGCCAGACGATTGTAGGATCTTAGCCAGATGCGCGCCAGACAGATGATGTGTGTGTGTGTGTGTGTGTGTGTGTGTGTG
Source organism: Clupea harengus (assembly GCF_900700415.2). Taxonomy (NCBI): domain Eukaryota; kingdom Metazoa; phylum Chordata; class Actinopteri; order Clupeiformes; family Clupeidae; genus Clupea; species Clupea harengus. Next base: position 21,211,843 of record NC_045160.1, read on the forward strand.
TGTGTGTGTGTGTGTGTGTGTGTGTGTGTGTGTGTGTGTGTGTTTGTGTAACAAAGCAATTTCAATTTTCAATTTTCCATACAAAACTGGCTGGTGCTTCCTATTACCGGTATCCCCGTGTGGTTTGTGGGAAAATGCAATAGTGTGTGAGTCACTATAATCACTTCTCCCGGTGTGGCTCCAGGTGATTAACTGACTTAAAACAAGAGAGAAAATGAACACAAAAACCCACTTGCTGTGAAGCCAAGCACCTTCCGCTGGGCTGATCGGGCCTGAGAAAACCCTCCTTTCTGGAGCACCCCAAGTTGTTCATCCAGACAAAAGAACCATTTCTGCTGCAACAGCTCAATCAATACCTCACACAGTCTCTACACCATTGTCATTTTCCAGCACAGATCCCCCCCATAATTACAATTAAGCTACAGAGGGACCGTTAGCTGCACATGTAAGGACGCAGCAGGTGCCAGTAATTAAAGTAAGAAATAAGATTAGTATAAATGTAAAGAAGTAAGTGTACTTGGGTGTATATATGTGTATTTGGGTGAATGTAACGGTTGCCTGATCTGGGCCACATTTACACCAGACGGTTGCCAAATATGGGCCAGATTTGCACCAGACAGTTGTCAGACCCGAGACAGATTTGCACCAGATGGTTGCCAGGTTTGGGCCAGATTTGCGCCAGACGGTTGCCAGATGTGGGCCAGATGGGCAGACTGAACCACAATAGTAAAACTCAGTAGAGTTTCCCCTTCAGGCAGACAGGAGCGGAGGCTCAGTAGAGGCTTTTTCAGCACACTGAGCCCATTCACAGCAGCTCCTCATCCATCTATCTGAAAGAACCAGGCCTCCGAGAACTTATGATTTCAATATATTCTCAGCTAAAGCTGGGGGAATAGCTGTGCGTGTGTGTGTGTGTGTGTGTGTGTGTGTGTGTGTGTGTGTGTGTGTGTGTGTGTGTGTGTGTCTGTGTGTCTGTGTGTGTGTGTGTGTGTGTCTGTCTGTCTGTGTGTGTGTGTGTGTGTGTGTGTGTGTGTGTGTGTGTGTGTGTGTGTGTGTGTGTGCATGCAAAAGTATGTGTGTGTGTGTGCATGCAAAAGTATGTGTGTGTGTGTGCATGCAAAAGTATGTGTGTGTGTGTGTGTGTGTGTGTGTGTGTGTGTGTGTGTGTGTGTGTGTGTGTGTGTCAAGGTTATTATAGTTTTGCATTTTTCACTAGTTTTTATTTTTATTTCGTTTTGACTTTTTGTTTTCAATTTCAGTTTAGTTTTAATTAGTTTTCAAAGCGGGTTTGCTAGTTTAGTTTAGTTTCTATTTTTGGAAAATGCTTAGTTTGAGTTTAGTTTTTATTAGTTTCAGTATTAGTTTTAGTCTTTACTGCGGAATGCAACAGACCAGGGGGGGGGGGGGGGGGGGCAGTCAGGGAAGCTTAATTGTTTTGCTTGCAAGCAAACAAAATGCTCAAAATGAATAGAAGATACAAGCTACAATAAATAATATGTAATAAAAACTCACCAAACATACCATTTAAAACAAAAGTATTCACTTAGGACAGATGAACAGCCATCCACAAAAGACAACTATGAAAGATATGTGTCAGACTTGTGTCAGTCAGAATTTGCGCATGTCCTGCTCAAACAGACAGGAGACAGCGAGACGGTGAGGCAGCGACGAGCTGTGCCTCATCTCAGATTGCGCAATCCCTCACAAACTGGGTTAAGCGCATGCGTAGAACCTATTTTGTTTTGCTGATCTGACGTAAAGCCGCAGTGAAAAAGCACGGAGAGGAGGCAAACAGTATCTCTGCTTCAATGAAGGGAGCATGCGAGAGGCCACCGGTTGGGTTAATGCTTGTTCTGCCGTTACTCTCTTATATTTTACCTTGACTACGAAAATAGAAGATTCTATAGCTAAGCTAAAACATTTCTCATAACTGGACTTTCAATCAAAACCAACGCCGTAGCTAAAAGGTATGATTCAAACCACGGGACAGAAGATAACTCGATCGACTTCTCACATCCAAAGCCAAATTGCTTTGTAAATATTTTGAACCTCAAGAATAGATTTGATTTTGGACGTACAGCGGAGACCCTCAGGGGGCCTGTGCAACTTCTTAAGAGTTCATATTCACGAGTGCATAATCACACATATTAACACGAGTTCATCACAAGCTAGCAGCTGCCAACTGTATGTAGCTACCTTACCTATGTGTGTGTAAAGAATGCTGGTATGAAAAACAACCAGTAGCCTAGTCAATGTGCAAGCTGACAATTGAATGGTGATTTAAGCTACTGTATTGGATTTATATATTTGTAAATCTGACTCTGAAAGAGTCAGTGCCTCACCAGCCACGAACCTCACCGCACGTTACTGTTCCAGGTAATCCCAAATAAGACTCTGTCGCTTTCTCCCGACTTTTGCCGCCATGAAACCAGATGAGGGGCGTGTACTAAAAGTGGTACGGCGGAAGATAGACTAAAAGGCTACGTATGAAATACATTGACATTTATGAAATACATTGACAAAGACGAAAACTAAGGACATTTTCTCTATAATTTTATTTTATTTTAGTTAGTTTTGTAAAGACACAATACAGTTTCAGTTAGTTATCGTTTTTTTATAAAGCCTCGTTTTTATTTTTATTTCAGTTAACGAAAAAAAAAATCACACCTCGTTTTCGTTTTTTCGTTAGTTTTCGTTAACTATTATAACCTTGGTGTGTGTGTGTGTGTGTATAAGAGGTAGATAGAATGAGTGATGGGGAGAGACACTTTACTTGTTTCCCTGTATTTTGCAGCTCACTGCTCAAAGCAAAATGCATCTGTTTTAATGCAGCCACTGCTTCAAAGATAACTTCCTCATACCCACCCTATCCTGTCACAACTCCAGCTGTTACCAAAGACTGTATTCAAAAATAGGTAGATATGGACTCAACGGCCTTATGTGCAAAGCTCCTTCAATCATTTCTTAAGAGATTAATCAGGGCTATTTTACATTTACACTCACACACACACACACACACACACACACACAGACACACAGACACACACACACACACACACACACACACACACACACACACACAAACTCACAAACACACACACACACACACATTCACTCACACACAATGTGTCTCTAACTCTCCCCCTCCCTCTCTCTCCCTCTCTTCCTCCCTCCTGCTCTCTCTTTCTCTCTCTATCTCTCTCCCTCTCTCTCTTCCTCCCTCTCTCTCTCCCTCTCTTTCTCTCTCCATCTCTCTCTCTCCATCTCTCTCTCTCTCTCTCTGTCTTCGTGTTCTACACCCACAGCACTGACACTCTGAGTTGTTAATGTAAATCAATGGCACAGGCCCAGGCACTGGCACTGGTCTTTCCAGACTAAGACAAATATCATGGCTGCCTGTAATAGCCCTATTGGATTTGTGTTGAGATGCTCTGGTAGTGTTGACTATTGCTCTACTCAAAATTCTAGTGTGTGTGTGTGTGTGCGTGAGTGTGCATGTGCGTGCGTGCGTGTGTGTGTGTGTGAGTGAGTGTGCATGTGCGTGGATGTGTCTGTGTGTGTCTGTGTTTGTGTGTGTTAGGAACGATGCCAGGTCCTCACACCTCGAACGACTCTTTGATTGGCCTGTTTGCTAATGTGTAACTGAAGATTTGCATTCGGCTGATTAAATCCCCCTCTTCCAAACGAGTTGAGTGAATTAAAATCACGAAAGAGCCGCCGACAGGGCAGAACACAAACCCATGGTGTCTCTCTCTCTCTCTATCATTATGCGATAAACTATTTACATTTACATTTTACATTTAGTCATTTAGCAGACGCTTTTGTCCAAAGCGACGTACAAGGGAGAGAATATTCAAGCTACGAGCAATAGAACCTGGTGTAACAATAAATAAATACTACTTTACATTAGAAATATAACAAAATTAAATAAAAAGAAAGATGTGGTATGAGGTCATGTGGTATGATATTTGTGGACTAAGATTAAGTGAGGAAGCCCAAAGGAGGCTCTGTCCTTGAACTGCATGTAGAGGCTCAACCTTGCCCTCTCCCTGCCAAGCTTTATGAAGCAAATTAAACTTGATTGAAGGAGCTAATAATGGAACTTAATTGCAGTGACTAATCAGTAGTTACATTAACTGATTAACTGCAATAGCTCACGACTGTTACAACTTGTAAGGTCAGCTAAGACAGCGCTAACTTTGAGAATGCTAATAGGACTGTGTTAGTTGCATTGGGGTCCAGCATGTACACTATATAAGCTTCTACATACATCAATTGGGGTTGTACATATTGACATAGATGACAATGACTGGTATTGATAGATGCAATAGGACAAGCTTCAGGCATTGGGTATACAGGTACTTGTTTTACACGTTCTGCAAACTCAAGTCGTATGTGGAGATCATCGAACTCTGCATCTGTCTCACCCCGTGTGGAGTGATCTTTTTTATGCTGGATGTGTTTGAAATGGTCTGTGTTTGTTGCTGGGATGAGCGCTGCTCTTTTTTGTCCTGACCTGAGAGGGTTCGCTGTGTCCCCCTGCAGGAGGAGGGGAAGAGGTGCACCAGATTCTGTAACCGCAGCGGAGGAGGAGGAGCACCCGAGGGCCCCAAGATGGAGAGGTGAGGTGGACACATCGCAGAACGCTATAGTCTAAAAATACAGCTACAAGTAGAAAATAAACATAGTAACACGAACAATGGGATGGTTAGAGACATGCCTAAAAATACAATTGAAATTTAAAAAAAAGATGGAGAAGTAAGATCTCCATCCCTAATGTTACGGTTGGGCCAAAAAATACAGTTAAAACGAACATAGTCCCCAGCATTCAGTGTTACTTTAAATTATCTCATGTCTACGGTAATTATGATTATGAGTATGATTATCATTGCAATTATGATCACAAATATGATTACAATTACGATTATAAGTGTGATTGAACTTTCAGTTCTGATTCGATCAGCGGCAACGTCCTGATTTTCCACTCTAATGTATTCTGCTGCAAAGTGTGCAGTATTGACAAACCAGTGAGGCTTCTGCTGTTTGGTTTGCCCAGTGCTGCACATGTCATGTGTTGGCTTCTGTGTTTGTGTTGACGTTTGTGTTTGTGTTGGCATCTGTGTTTGTGTGTTTGTGTTGACTTCATGTGCTTGTGTGGCCTTCATGTGTTTGTGTTGGCTTCATGTGTTTGTGTTGACTTCATGTGTTTGTGTTGACTTCATGTGTTTATGTTGACTTCATGTGTTTGTGTTGACTTCATGTTTTCACTGTGGCTTTAGGAATGTCTACATCCATGCAGTGGAGGAAGACAACAGTACTCATCGCCGAGAGCAACAACAGTACTGGGATAGCAAGGCTGTCATGTGAGCAGAGTCCTTACCTTACCTCGCCACACAGGGGCAGTATAAAGAGCTAGGGGTAGTATAGCTGATAAGTGAATTTCCTCCCTGGGTGAAACAGAATCATTGGATGTGCAGCTTCTATGTAAGTGTAGTGTCATTAGTCATTCGCTTCTGTGCTTTGTGTGAGTAATAGGGTTCAGGGAACAGGTGGTGGGCAGCGATGTGTTTCTATGTGTGCGTGTGTGAGATTGTGTGTGTGTTTTGTGTGTTTGTGTGTGTGTGTGTGTGTGTGTGTGTGTGTGTGTGTGTGTGTGTGTGTGTGTGTGGGTGTGAATTTCTGTAAAGCCTCGGAAGGTTTTGGGGTGGGTCGAAGCAGAGCTTACAAGAATCAGATTTGGGGGTTGTTGGCTTTGTGCGTGTCCGCCTGTGTGTAATGTTCCAGTAATTATTTTGTAAGCTCACATTGTCCCTTTAATGGAGGTGCTTTTTGGCCGCTGTCAGGGGGGCCACATCGATACTGGCCCGGTGAGTAATCCAATTTCCCCAGGGATTGGGTTCACTGCCAAGTGACTTCAGCTCGTAGCCCTGACCTACGGCAAGCCCCTGGGGACATATCAGCCTCTGCTTTAGTGTAGTCTGACTGGAGTAGCTGTCGCCTTGGGCCATGCTTTCCTCTTATGTACAGGTGCTGGAGTGTGTGTGTGTGTGTGTATGTATGTGTGGGGGGGGGGGGGTCCTGGGTTTTGAACCTGTGCAATATTGTATGTGATTGACGTCATATTGGCTCTTGGCCAACATCTATATGGATATACCGGGGATGTATGGAAATGTTGCCCACATTCATTTCAAGATTCAGGTCAGTGAACAAGAGAGGAGATAGAAAGAGAGAGAGAGAGAGAGATAGAGAAAGGGAGCGAGAGAGGCATCTTCAAAGAGTCGATAACTGAATGATGAAACAATGACAGGGAAAGCCAAAAAAAGGAAGAAAGAATAGATTTTTAATTTGTGGCTGTAGCACCTATACATCCTGATCAATTTTATTTCTTTTTTTTTTCCCCGTTATCCCAGCATCCAGAGGGCCTGGCGTTATGCTCTGTTCCATAAAAAAGGCTGGCAGCAAACACCTGAGAACCAGATGCACCTCGGACATGAGGCAACCCAGCTCCAGAGCTTTCCCACTACGCTGGCCATCAATGAGCTCGTCCAGGACCTCTCACTGGTAAGGGAGTCTTAGTGCCTCAGACAGCAGCTATCTCATTATCAATGAGGAAACAGACCGGGAGGTAGGTTCTGACCTATCTACCCCCCTCCCACAAACACACACTCACCAACGCACACACACACACACACACACACACGCGCGCGCACACACACACACACACACACACACACACACACACACACACACACACACACACACTTCCTCTTTGCTTCCTTCCACCTCAACCCTGTCAGTGTGGGTTTCTGTGAAGAGGTGGCAGGAGAGATGGGGGGGGTCAGATGACATTGGCTGGCGTATGTGTTGGCAGGGCGCCCGGTCCTCTAATTAGGCATTAATTAGATGAATTGACTTAGTTGGGTGATTGATTAATTGCAGTGGTGGTGGTTGTAGCCAGCAGTGCCCTGGTTCTCTGAGCCGCACCCCGAGTCCAAGATGAATTAAGTCCCTGCTCACACAGAAAACAACAGAGAGAGAGAGAGAGAGAGAGAGAGAGAGAGAGAGAGAGAGAGAGGGAGGAAATAATGATAGTGTGAGTTCTAAATCAACAGTGATTGAGAAAGAGAGAGAGAAGGGAGAGGAAAGTAGATAAAAGGGAAGAGAAGTATCACAAGCCAGAAAATGAACTGGGAGCTTAAGAACGAGAACTGCACTAACACTAACACAGAAGATGAAAGTGGGAAAAGAAGGAAAGAAACAAAGACACAAAAGAAGAGGAAAGGGAGAGGAGACGAGGAGTGAGGGTTAAGATGAGATTTGGATGAACAGCAGTGTCTTATCTGAGGAGATCTGACTCTGAGGAAATATGTCTCTCAGAGCTCTGCTTTTCAACAGCCTCCCAGCTCATTATGAAGAGCTCCGCTTTCAACAGCCTCCCAGCTCGTTATGAAGCTGACTTGAATGGGCCGAGACAGCCGGGCAAGAAATTAAACAACTTAGAGGAGAGAGGAGATGAGACGAGACGAGACGAGACGAGACGAGAAAAGAAGAGAGTCTCTTCCTAATAATACCTCACTTTGGACCGGATCCAGCCTGCAGCAGGGTGGCCAGACCTCGCAGTGTGCTGAGCTGCCATCTTTAGTGGCCTCAATTGTCTCGGGAGGCCAGGCGTCATCACTCTGTCTGGCACAGCAGCCTGGACAGCGTCCAGCTATCCAGGTCAGGTCCGGGATCACCAGATCTTGAGCAACCTTCTCCGGTGTCCTCAGCTGTCCTGCGAGGCCTGGCGTCATGGCAACTTGTGTTTACAGCGGCAGCTCGGGGGCGGCATCCGCGTAGCCGGAATCTGCCGTAGCCGGTGTCCTCAGTCGTCCTGCGAGGCGTGCCGACGCGGCGGTTGTTTGTCGGCGGCAGCCCGGGCTGGGTGGCGTCAGCAGCAGCAGCTGCTGTGCGGAGGTCTCCTGATGAAGTGGGACGCCATCTCCGTTCCGGTTGAGGAGGCGTATTAGTCATTAGTATAGCGGCGGAGGTACCGTGAGTTTGCTTAATGAGAACGCCAGACAGGCTCTCTGTTGTGCGGTGGGGGAAAAAGCAGTGGAAAAAAAGAGAAAAAGAGAAGGAAAAAAAGAGGGATGACTCTGCTGTGCTGGTGCCGGGAAGCGATGTGGTGTGACGGTGTGGTGTGGGGACGTTTGTGACGGGGGTGCTTTATTCAGACAAACAGCCTGTCTGGCACATGCAGACAACAGCCATGAAGCACCGGAGGGGTGTAGGCATACGTGCGAAACAAACACTTCAGCCAGTCAGCTGAAAAACCAGCAAAGTTGTAACTCATTCCTTAATGGGTGCTGTATATAGTGATTGTTCAGCACCACAGTTTTATAGACACATTTCTTTGAAACCTTCCACCCTTTTTCTCAAAACTGTAAAAAAAGTACATTTACTGTCGTCTCTTCTGACTCTTCTGGCAAAATCAACCATTTGCCTCAAAACTGTTTTTTTTATCTGTGCTCCAAATCAAACAATGTTTTCAGATCATACATAACGCCAGTCAAACCAAACACACCAGTGTTGAGGGCATGGAGCTCCGGAAAAGAAGTGCTTTGTTTATAAAACAGAAAAAGCATTTTCTGTGTTCAAAAACAAAACAATATAGCTCAATCAAGATATAGCATACTTGTAAGAACTGTATTCTGCACTGCAGTACAGTATTGAATGCCTGTGTATTCAGCACTTATATATAGTAAAATATACAGTATGTAGTTAAAATACAGGACATGAAAAGGCCAAAGTCTAAAGACAAAATGTGAATGAAAAGCACATCACAGTACACTGTATATATAACAGAAAAATCAACAAGTCGACAAGTGATTCATTCGGCCTCAGCATCAGGTCTTTGTGCCCGGGTCAGGCCAGAGGCTTTCCTGTACATCACAGGCTGTGTTCTCCCTAGCCAGGCAGCGAGGGAAAAGCCCTCTGGTGTGCCGGATCCAGCCTGGGCAAAACTCCACACCAGTGAGTCACCAGAGGCCAATCAATCCCAAGGGGGTTTTGGTCTTATAGCCTCCACCATCATGCAGAGTAAAGCTCTTCTCTTGAGCTGAGGAAAGGAGAATATGGTGGAAGACAGCCACTGGTGAATGGTGCGGTGGGGTGTGGTGAGCCAGTCCCGTATCAGGACACCGTGGGGATAACTGGCGTTGTCCCAAACTACGACTTAGACAGGATGCTCTGCTGTTCTTGGTCTTACTCTTCCTCGTTGTCCTCCTCTTCCTCCCGGTACACCACCTCTTACACGCACTCTTCCTCCACTCCGTCTCCGATTGTGTTCATCTATTGTTGGTGTCAACCGTCAACTCACCCGTGCTGCCGGTGCGCTCTCAACCGGCTCATATGGGTTTCATCACATCATTAGCAACAAGTATGAACAATTTAGAGTCGTTGTGTGGAAGCTATGACATATGTGTTTGACTTCAGCCACCCACCCGTGGTTACCATTATGCAGTGCAAAATGTGTTTTAGTGAGTTTTACAATTTAGCAAAAATGAGTCAATGAGATCTGCAAAATGAGTGCAAAGAAGCAAAAAGAGTGATCGATTCAATAAAAGGGTTCAGGCCACTGAACATTCGCTTCAGAGAAACGGGCTTTAGTGTTTTATCAACACAGGAAAAACTGTAAAATTGAATAGTTAACAAATAATGGTTTGGAAACACAGATGGGATTCCTTCCAGGCAAATAAATTAGAATGGATGCATAAATAAATTAATAAATTACTGGCGTACTGAAGTACTGAAGTGAAAGAAGAATGGCGGCCCTTAGGGCTTATAGTAAACCAGTTATTCATTGCTGGGTTGCAGAATGCTACCTATGCAAGCATATCCAAGAACAGAGGGTTTGGACTGAGGCAAAGGTCAGCGTTAGCAATTAGCCTTTCCTCATTGAGTATGCTAATATGAGTATGAATACACTTGTGGGGGTTGGGAATACTAATGTGGAAGTATTTAAAGGCTTAACATAGGGAAATTATTATTTGTTGGGGAAATAATGTATGAGAGAGACAGTGTGTATATGCGAGAGAGTGTGTGTGAGAGAGAGAGAGATGAGAAAGAGGAAGAGACTGTGAGAGGCCAGGGAGAATGAGAGAGCAAGAGAAAGAGTGAGAGAGAGAGAGAGAGAGACTGAGAGGGGGGGTGAGAGGGCGAGAGAAAGAGAGAGAGAGAGAGAGAGAGAGAGAGAGCAATGCTTGAAATATATCACTGCAACTGCTCTCCCTTTCGGCCCGTGGAGCTGCAGGATATAGATGTTTATGTGCAGTCTGTAACAGTCATCAAAGTGTCCTCTGATTTCCCTTTATCACTCTAAAGTCTTGATCCTTTCTGATATATATGTAGATACTTGTAGGCTGTGAAATGAAGACAGTTTTTCACCAAGGGAGTAAAATGTGTCAGGTCTCCTAATGTGAAAATTCTCAGCAAACTCCCTATAAGGCATGACATTTCATAAACAATACAAACACATGAGGTCCACCTATCTTTTCTACTTTCTTTTTTCTTCTCTTTTCTCCCCTCCTCTCTCCTTCACTCCACTGATCTCCTCCTCTCCCTGTCTTTACCCTCTTCCCTCCTCTTCTCTCCTCTTTTCTCCCCTCTTCTCTTCTCCTTTCCCTGTCTCTCCACTCTCCTACTCTCCTTTTCTCCCCTATTCTTTCTTTCTTTCCTGTCTTCTCCACTCTCCTCTCCCCTCTTCTCCCCCTCCCCTCCCCTCCCCTCCCCTCCCCTCCTCTCCTCTCCCCTCGTCCCCACTCTACCTTGTGGCTTGAGTGTTATCTGTAGACACTTATCCGTCAAACAGGCCGCTGAGCTCAGTGAATGATCCTCTGGACAGTCCTGTCTCTCTCTCTGCTCGCTGCAAATCAATGCTTTGCTGAGGTGGAGCACACAGGCTGCTTCTCTCCTCTGGCTGTGGGATCTCCACGTACACACACACACACACACACACACACACACACACACACACACACAGGCTGCCTCTCTCCTCGGGCTGTGGGATCTCCAATGGATGGGTTATTATTAAAGATGGATGATTGGGGTGAGGGGCTTTTTCATGAAGAGCTAACCCTGTAGCCAAACTCCCATGCTTGCCTTTCTCTGACTGCTGTGACAAGAGACTGTACACACACTCACACATAGACACACACACACACACACACACACACACACACACACACAAACACACTGACACACACACACACACAAACACACTGACACACAGACCACTAACCATATTCACCACACATAGGTACTGTCAGAGGCACACATACAGATGCACACACATACCCTCAACATACATTTTGATACACACTCACCCACGCACATACACACACACACACACACACACTCACTCACACTTTCACTCATTTAACATGCATACACACACACACATACACAACACACACCACACCACACACACCACACACACACACACACACACACACACACACACACACACACACCCTCCACAGACGTGAGAAATGTCAAGGCTTCTTTCCCCTTTGGGTTCATTGCTGAGTGCTCTCAGTGATCGTGGGCAGCGACCCCCTCAGCCTGCTGCATTATTTACAGCTCGGCCCGTGCCTGTGCGATAGTAAATCAATGGGTTTGTCTTTTACATGATCCGCTGATGGCACAGCCTTGGACACACGTCTCCCACTTCTGAGAGCGTGTGTGTGTGTGTTTGTGTGTGTGTGTGTGTGTGTGTCTGTGTGTGTGTGTGTGTTGTTGGGGGGGGGGGGGGGGTGGTGCTACCATTACTGTATTCCTGCTTCCCTCAGTTGAAGGAAAGCATCAAATTATGCTTTACTTCAATTGAGTGCAAGTGCTTTGAAACGCTGAGGTGAGTGTGTGTGGTAAAAGCAGAAAGGAGAAAAAAATGTGTGTTTCCATGAGCAGAGCGAGACACAAACATTATGAAGCCATTCTAAGCGAGTGAAAGAGAAATAGGAATTAAACTCTGACGACGCTCTTGCATGGAGATGAAGAACCCTGAGATGTCTGTCGGTCGGCATGACAATGAATGAGGCATGATCTGATGCTACAGTAGGCCTCATGCATATTCAACTGTGGGTGCCATGAACAGTGGCCTTGACAAGAGAAAGAAATTTCTAGAAGGCAGCCTGTAGGAGAGACTCTCCTGCGCTGCGTGGATCTAAGGGTTACTGTTGAATATTAACGACCACACACTAATGGAGGATGGAGGGGTTCAGAGTGACCCGATTGGATATTGTTGCCATGCTTAGAGAGAGAGAAAGAGAGAGTGAAAGAGAGAGAAAGAGAGAGAGAGAGAGAGAGAAAGAATGTGTGTGTGTGTGTGTGTGTGCGTGTGCGTGTGCGTGTGCGTGTGCGTGTGCGTGTGCGCGCGCGCGTGTGTGTGTGTGTGTGTGTGTGTGTGTGTGTGTGTGTGTGTGTGTGTGTGTGTGTGTGTGTGTGTGTGTGTGTGTGTGTGTGTGTGTGTGTGTGTGTGTGTGTGTGTGTTGAGATTATTTGAAGTTCATACCAGTGCTGATTTAATGTGAGGAGTATTTGAAAAATATCTAATTACGGTTTGGGTCATACATGATGAATGAATGTATGTTTTGAAATAAATATTTACCACGAGAGCATTTTGTGGCATGATTTAGTAATTTGTAAAAGGCCAATGTTGTAAACATGAGGTAAACAGATACTGAAATAAAACTGGGTTTTGAAATACAAATGCTGGAGGGTCGAGTATAGCAGTAGAGAGCTAAGTGAGACAGCCTTTCTTCATCTAAACACTGATGTTTGAAGTTCACACATGGTGGGCAGGGGAGGAGGGAGGGAGAGAGGGGAGGAGAGAGGGAGAGGGAGAGAGAGAGAGATTGAGGGTGAGAAAAGCATTGCAGAGTAGATGGATTGGTGTTGGTAGGTGTCTTCACAGCCTGCCTTGATGATTTCTTTACCTTTTTGTCAAGAACAGCGAATGCATTTGTATGCATTTCCATACTATACTCAAATTCCAAATTCAAAAATACCTTTACTCCTTTAGCCTGCTCTCTTCTTCTCTCTCTGCTTCTCTCCCTTCTTCTCTTCCTGTCCTCCTTCACTGACTCTCTCTTCTTCTCTCCCTGTCCTCCTTCACCAACTCTCTCTTTTTCTCTCTCTTCTTCTCCCTTCTTCTCTTCCTGTCCTCCTTCACTGACTCTCTTCTTCTCTCTTCTTCTCTCCCTGTCCTCCTTCACCAACTCTCTCTTTTTCTCTCTCTTCTTCTCTCCCTTCTTCTCTTCCTGTCCTCCTTCACTGACTCTCTCTTCTTCTCTCCCTGTCCTCCTTCACCAACTCTCTCTTTTTCTCTCTCTTCTTCTCTCCCTTCTTCTCTCCCTGGCCTCCTTCACTGACTCTTCCTCCGCTCCTCCGCCCCCTCCTTCTGCACTCCCCTCCACCCTCTTCCTCTCCATCGCTGCTAATAGATGGCAGGATTTATTGGTGTCAGGTTGGCAGCCATTTTAGATAAATGTATAAACCCCCGCGCTGGCTCTGGCATTGATTGCTGTTAACTCATTTAATCCAGATGACACTTAGCCATCAGCTTATTTACTGTCAACCAAGTCCTATCTCCCATGCCCTAATTCGAGAGATATTTTTCAAACACTTTCACACTGTCACATATACACACAGACAAACACACACACACACACAAACACAGAAACACATACACACTCTCACATACTCGTTCACACACACACACACACACACACACACACACACACACACACACACACACAACACACTTGTATGTGCACCAACACACACACACACACACACACACACACACACACAAACACAACACACTTGTATGTGCACGTACACACACACACACACACACACACACACACACACACAACACACTTGTATGTGCACGTACACACACACACACACACACACAGACAACACACTTGTATGTGCACGTACACACACACACACAAACACACACACACACACACACACACACACACACATGTGAATAGACATGTGAGAGGCCACGCGCTCCATTTGTGAGTGCACACAGTCTGGAGCCCATAAAGTGATGTGCCCAAATTAGCCATTGATTTTTTTTCGCAGAGCCTTGGAGTGAGGTACGGGGAGATTTATCGTGACTGTCCGGGAGACAGGGGGGAGTCATATTTCTCACAGAAGGAGAGAAAAATAAATTGAGAAACTGGATGGAGCTCATATGGCCTGGAGAGGGGTCTGATCATTTGAGGGGATATTAGCGTAATAATTCTGAATTAGGTGGATCCCCGCTTCATCAGTTGACCTGGATTGTGGTCAGACAAAGATTTTGAGACATTCTCCATCATAGATATCCAGTCTAGACTGCTTTGGATCATTAGGAGCTAAGGCCAGGGCACACACACACACACACAAGTACACACACAAGTACACACACACACACACACACACTCACAAACACAAACCTTTTGAAAATCAATGCTCTATGCTCAGAAGTGTTTAAAGTTATTAAACCTGGGTGGTTATTTTGGTAATGGCTTTCTCCGTTCCTTTAAAAGGTTTTGCTGATGGGGCTACCATCTAATGTAGGTTATATCACAAAATTCAAGTGCTTGCTTGAATGAATAGAAAAAACTCGTTGCTGCCTAGAGCTTTATTTTATCAGTGTTGAATATTCTGAATGCGTGTCAGTGAAATGCTTATATATCATACACATATCAAACAAGAGGTTTAGCTGTTGCAGAGTGAACACCCTGCACCTATGGGGAATATGCAGAGACAGAGGTTGAAATATGTTTGGTCCCTATGCAGTACCTTGTGGTACTCCTGGTATTTACCAGTGTATCATTTAGATAAATCCAATCATGACTGGCTTTTTGTGGTGTACGGAACGCTTCAGTGGCGAGCTGAACAAGTGCACTATACAGTAGACATTGTGCAGGATTTAATAGGAGGCGGTGTAATTGTGGATGTGTCGCTGGCTTGCGGTGCCTGGCTGCATGAGTTTAGATTTTTTTTACGGCAGGTGTATGTGGGTTTAGATTGGCCTCTGAGTTTTATGGGTGTGATGTAGCCTCTGAGATTGGATGTTCCCGCGGCACCTTTACTCCCTAAGCTCCTATTACAGACACAGTCATAAATCTGGAGCAGGACGCTACCCCACAAGCAGCAGCGGTAATTGAGCTCCGGAACCCGAGGTGCTACGCCACAATGCTGCACCCCACACATGCACACACACCTACACACGCATGCACGCACACACGTGCATGCACACACACAGTAACTCTCTCTCTCTCTCCCCCCCCCCCCCCATCTCTCTCTTACACATGAGTATCTCACATGCATTTGTCCCGTATATATAAATATGTGGCCAGGTGATCTCACACTTCACAGAAAAAAGCTGCTACATATTGATGAACATAATGCATACAAATGCATACCATCTCAATGCATCTCAAATGGCTCCATTCCCACATGTGCCTCTTTAATCTGCTTTGACTCTGCCAAGCCTGTTACTGGGTGCGGCGCAGCATAATCAAACCAGCGCTTCTTCCAGAAAATGAGAAATATAAAATGGTGTTTTAGCAAGTCAACCTTGAAAAGCAACAGCCTTAAAGTTTTGCAGATGTCTGCGATATAAGAATAAAAAAAAAAAAATCAAATAGATGTAAATTATGCAACATGTTTGTATACTGTACTAGGAACTGAGAATCGTTTTGAATTGGAAATGAGAGTTAAAAAGGGTAAAAAAACCTTGATGCCTAGAGTGGGAAGGTAGGTGTAACACAGAGAACCAGACAAGGTACATGCAGGAAATCCTTTAATTAGCATTTAGGGTACGAAAGTCATTCAACCATGCATGTCCTTATCAGGCTGGCAGGGCCTTCATTGCTCCTCCTTTCATTCATTTGACTAATTTGGACTACTGTGGTCAAGATGGAGATTGGAGAACATGTACTGTCTGTCGCTGTACCGGAAAAGGTCTCGCTTTCTCACTTTCCTCTGTTCCTAGTCCCCTGGTCTCTCCTCTGTTGAAGTACTACTCTGTGCACCACCATCTGCGCCTCTCCAAGGACAAAACAAAGCCATACGCGTGAGAACACGCACCTGTAAATCTTCATAGCCTGCAAAAGGATGTGTGATTTGTATACATTCATGCATCGCCGTGAATCTTGCTCGCTCTCTCTCTCTTTCTCGATCTCTCTCTCTCTCCCTCTTCCTCCCTCTCTTGCTCTCTCTCTCTCCCTCTTCCTCTCCCTCCCTCTCTTGCTCTCTCTCTCTCACTCTCTCCCTCTTCCTCCCTCTATCTCTCTCTCTCTCCCCCTCTCCTCTTCTCCGCCTCTTGCCTGCCCACCTCCACGGTCTCTCGCTTGCTTTGGCGGCCAGTTCATCCAGCCTAATGAGCTCCCTAGAGGGGTCTTGGGTAATGATACGCCAGCCCCTATCTTTGACCTGCGGAGGGTGATACTCCCCCCTGATGTTATACCGTAGCCCTGCAATGCATATTCCCCAAACCCAACCCAACCACATCCATCGCTAAGTCCCTCCGCTCTCCCATCCAGGCTAATAGCCGTAGCGAAGGACCTCAGAATGTCAGTCTCAGGGTCCCCTGAGTGGTCCCTGGCAGTGTAAACTAACGGGGGATACACCCTGTTTGAACATGGACGCCTCGAAGCGAGACGTGATCATGGTTCTCACGGGAGGGCCTTTCTGACAGTCTCCGTGGCGATCGGTTGACCCTTGACCTGCGGCGGACTTGAGTGCTGCCATGTGTTTTTCTTGTTACCAGTTGACATGCCTGTGCACACGTTCAACACATTTAACTTGGTTTAATCAGATATATTTTAGTTAAGGCTGACTCAAGGTAATTCGATTTAAAAACTACGGCATACCCATAATCTCCACCAATGATTTGCAGTTACAGTTTACAAGATAAACATAATATGCATGTGTTATCTAGAAAAAAAAGATACCTAAATTAATGAAGCTCTTATAAGAAGTATGAATAAACATTTGATGTTTAATCAAAGGCACCAGTTCCAATTTTGTTGCCGTTTTAACACATGCCCTGACTTTAAAGGACTTCTCATTTGAGATTCCTACTCTATACTATGTATGTGTGGGTTCATAGTTATAACACGTAGGTTGTGGTGCGGAAATATGACTCCTTTGATGCAGTTCCTCTCATTTGCTGTTGGCCTTGGTAATTGGCCCTGCCTGCAAGGCCCATTCAAGATTTGTTCTTGTTTTTTTCTTCTATCCAAGCACCTCCATTTGCATTCATTAAAGCTTATTTACAGAAGAGCCTGCAAACTGACCATGATTAGTGTATAGTAAAGCGGGGAGCTGTGAGCAGATCAATGTCGTTTAACCGCCGGCCGAAACTGACACTGGGAGGAAAAAAATGTCATAAACTGCAGAAAGACAGTGCGCTTGATTGACGCCCATTGAGGGTGCACTTTAATGAATCCGTGCATCTGGTCGATTTGGTAACTGCGGGTTACGGCCTCGGTTTGAGGTGGGTGATCAATAGGTGGCGTTTATAGCGTCACAATCTTTGTTCATTTTGAAACATCAGTGGGGTGAAGGTGCTAATTGTTCTGGCTAGTTAATGAAGGTTTAACTTGCTCTCGGTTGACACGTCTGCTGCAGGGCCTGCCAGACACTTTAAGACCAATCCTGTGTGCATGTGCGTGACTGCCCAGCAGGAGATGGGGGGTCAGTGTCAGCAAAAACAGGCAAATGAGGCAAATGAGAATGTAAACACACACACTCACACATACAGTATGTGAACACACACACACACACACTCACACACATTCTCTCTCTCTCTCCCTCCCCCTCTCTCTTTCTCTATCTGTCTACTCTCTCTCTCACACACACACACACACACACACACACAATACAGGAAGCTCATTTTATATCTCACTAAACTATATACTATTTAATTTATACTAAATGAAAGGCAAGTAGACTAGATAACTAGCGCACTTGTTGTATCCTCACCTTCTGTCTTGGGTTCCCCTTTCCTCTCTGAAGCAAGACATTCATGTTGTAAGACACAGCAGGTAGTACATTTTAACAATACGGTAGTAATGAGTCTCAGAGTGTGTATGTATGTGGGTGTGGGTGTATTTATAATAAGCCCATGTACGTATATGGCTCATTTATATAGTAGACTAGATTAAAGATAAAACAAGACAGATTGTAGACAAAATATTTATGTTTAAAGACATAGTAGGTAGTATTGTGTATGATGATGTGTTTGAGTATATGTGTGTGTTTGTGTATGAGTGTGTGTTGGTGTATACATGTGTTTGTGTATGAGTGTGTGTTTGTGTATATGTGTGTTTCTGTATGAGTGTGTGTTTCTGTATGAGTCTGTGTTTGTGTATATGTGTGTTTGTGTATGAGTGTGTGTTTGTGTTTATGTGTGTTTCTGTATACGTATGTTTGTGTGTAGAGTGTGTAGAGTGTGTGTTTGTGTATGAGTGTGTGTTTGCGTGCAGAATACCTGTGGCTGTGGCTGTGAGGCTCGGAGTGATTCTCCTAGCGGCATGACATCACGGCTGGAAAGCTAGACTCACAGTCCCAGCAAACGTGATCAGCGTCCCACCTCCTGCTGCTATTACTGTAAAACGATACCGCATCTAGCCACCCGATCAATACTACACCACGCAGTCAATGAAGGGGTGGGGAGAACAGGAGAGAGGGGTGCAGCTGGGTTAGAGGGATGGGAAATGCGTTGGAGAGAGAGTGGAACAAGGCAATGAATATATGAATGAATGATTACACTGATGTGGCGTTTTTCTCCACCCAAAGTGCATTTACATACAGTACATGTTAGGTGGGGCAGTCTTCATCTCCCTCTCCAATCTCCTTTAGTCATTTTTTCCTGGCGGACATTTTGATCCAAAATGCGAATTGAGGTTGTGCACACAGCTGATGGAGGAGGAAAACACTGGAAGGAAAGGGAGTTTCAGTTTCACTGGAATGAAGTGTGAGAGAGGGAGGAGTGGAGTGGAGAGAAGAAGGGAGGAGTGGAGTGTGAGAGAAGGAGGGAGGAGTGGAGAGAGAATAAAAGTAAAGGTTATATTTCTTAAATCAAGAACAGAAGAGTTGGGTCTTTTGGGATATTGGTGGTGATGAATACCAAAGATTGGTTGTCTGGTTCGGAGGGAGCTGTATGTGTGTGTGTGTGTGTGTGTGTGCATTTGTGTGTGTATTTGTGTGTATGTGTGTGTATTTGTGTCTGTGCGTGTGCATGAATGCTTTAGCGTCTTGTTAGTCTCTCAGTGTGAAGTTAATAAAGGATTCTTCCTCACTTTCTGACTAAACCAAACCGCCAGCACTGCTGCAGCAATCATCCACTGGCTCCAGAGCAAGTAGAGACCCCCCCCCCCCCCCCCGCCCCCCCTCAGTGAAATGACTCCTCTTGTTCCTACAAACAAATGAATGGCTGTATTCTGTATATCTGTTTTGGGAGTGCCAGCCAATGCTCGAACTCTTAATTACATGCCATTCAGTGCAGCAGGCAATGCAGTCATTACATACTGCCTCAGGACAATATGTACTAAATCGTCACATTGTTTAAGGACAATAATGTTGACAATGGCAGAACTGTCCCAGCAGTAAACAGCATCACTGAGTCAGTACTCTGAGAGCAAGGGGCCCGAATAGCAATGCTAAGCTATGCCATCTGCTGTTATGCTCTTGGCAGGCCATTTCAGAGGTGACCATGTATTGTGGATGGTGATGCATTGACTGCAAGCCTATCTCTCATTGTTTACATTCAGATCAACTAAAGTTTGAAGTGTTCCTTTCAGCATGCTTTACCAATCGGAGCTATGTAGCAATTAGCTTATAAAACATTAATGACGACACCGAGGTAATATGCAACGGTAGATTTTTTTAAAAGTTT
>NC_045160.1:21236790-21256790 GCF_900700415.2 Clupea harengus
GCATAAATAGCCAGGAGCGCCGCCGCCATGTCCCTTTTGAACAGAATCCAGGGCTGAGGTACAGAAGTGTCTCCAAGATGAAAACATCTCCCTTAAAAACACATCCATTCATTTCTCTTCTTTTGTTAAAAATATCCTTCCCCGGCCTCATAAAAAATATCCTTACATTCATCTCTTCTCAGATGGTGAGGTGTGTGTGTCTGTGTGTGTGTGTGTGTGTGTCTGTGTGTACATGTGTGTGTGTACATGTGTGTGTGTATGCACGTGCATGTGTATATGTGTGTTTGATTGTGTGTGTGTGTGTGTGTGTGTGTGTGTGTGTGTGTGTGTGTGTGTGCATGTGCACCTTAGGGGCCTCATTTTTCATTAAATCCGAATGTGTTTTTCTTTCGAGGTTTCCAAGCTTGCTTGCAGTGGCTTGCATTTAGCACCTTATCTCTCAGACTACTGTGTGAAAGCACACATTTGTGTGCACAGTACTCTATTCTAGATACTTCTTGTGTGTGTGTGTGTGTGTGTGAATGTGTGTGTCTGTCAGTATCTGTGATTGAATTAAGTAGGTCTTTGTGTCTGTGAGAGTGTCTGTGTGTGTGCGACAGTGTGTAAATGTGTGTGTGTGTGTGTGTGTGTCTGTGGCGGTGTGTCTGTGTGTGTGTGTCTGTCTGTCTGTCTCTGTGTGTGTCTGTCTGTCTGTGTTTGTGTGTGTGTGTGTGTGTGTGTGTGTGTGTGTGTGTGTGTGTGTGTGTGTGTGTCTGTGTGTCTGTGTGTCTGTGTGTCTGTCTGTGTGTGTGTGTGTGTGTGTGTGTGTGTGTGTGTGTCTGTGTGTCTGTCTGTGTGTGTGTGTGTGTGTGTGTGTGTGTGTGTGTGTGTGTGTGAGAGAGAGTGTGAGAATGCTTATGCCTGGGACAGTGTGTATTTAGGGCGCTAGGTAACACTCTCTCCTCACTGGATGTGAGGAACAGTCTTCCCCCCTCAGGCTGAGTCATGGGGCTGCCCCTCCTCCCTCTATCTCTCACCTTCCCCCGGGCCTAGGTGTCTCTCTCTCCATCTCTCCCATGATCTCTCCCTTATCCCCTCCTCTCTCCATCTCTCTCTCTTTCTCCACTGTCACTCTCTCTCCATCTCTTCCATGATCTCCCCTTACCCCCTCCTCTCTCCATCTCTCTCTCTCTCTCTCTCTCTCTCTCTCCACTGTCACTCTCTCTCTCCATCTCTCACTCACCTCGTCCTTCTCTCAGTCTCTCCATCACTGCCTTCTCCCCTCCTCTCTCCATCTTGCTCTCTCTCAATCTCCATCTCTCTCTCTCTCTCTCTCTCTCTCCACCGTGTGTTTGTGTGTGTGTGTGTGTGTGTGTGTGTGTGTGTGTGTGTGTGTGTGTGTGTGTGTGTGTGGATGTCTCTGTCTGGCGCTCCTCATTGCCTCACTCTATTTATATCTCTGCCTCTACTCTGTGTGCTAAACGGCATTGACACACATACAGAACATACAACTCTCTCCTCTCCTCTCCTCTCCTCTCCTCTCCTTGTCTACCTTCTCCCCCTTTCTTCTCTCCTCCCTTCTTCACTCTTCTCTTATCCTCTTCTTTTCACATCTTTTCTTTTGGACACTTCATCCTTCCCTTCCCTGTACCTTTCCATAAATGTCTGCCTTCTCACTATTCCTTCCTTTCTTTCTCACTCACTCTTTTCTTTCCTCTCTCATTCTGATTCTCTCTTTCTCTCTCTCCATCACCATCACCACCCTCTCTCTCTCTCTCTCTTTCTTTCTCCATCACCATCACCACCCTCTCTCTCTCTTTCTCTCTCTCTCTCCATCACCATCACCACCCTCTCTCTCTCTTTCTCTCTCTCTCTCTCTCCATCACCACCCTCTCTCTCTCTCTTTCTCTCTCTCTCTCTCTCTCTCTCTCTCCATCACCATCACCACCCTCTCTCTCTCTTTCTTTCTCTCTCTCTCTCCATCACCACTCTCTCTATCTCTCTGTGGAGCTCTAAATATCTGTCTGTATGGAGCGGAAGGGCCATCTCTCTCCCCCCCCCGCCTCCAGTGTGCCTGATTGATCTCTGCCATGCTCTGCCACTCATGCTGGTGTTTTTAAAAGCAAGGGAAGCACACTTGAGCTGACTTTCGAACAGTAACAACACATCAACTGATTAGTTATCAGTGCCGGCAGCCAACTCAACAAAATTAGCATGATGCACTTAAATTCAGCCTAGTTAGTTTGAGTTAGCTAGCAGGCATTGCATTCTCATAATGTAAGCTAACAACAAACAACACACTGAACAATTAACTTGCAAAACAAATGTATCTTACCAAATTCAGAAGTCAGAAGTTTTTGCTGCATTATTAAGAGAAAAACACACAACTGACTGTCAGCGTTCAGAGATGGCGTGTGTCTGGGTGTGACAAAAACTAATTTATGAAAAACTTCCGCCCAATCTTCACCTGTACAAAATGCATTTAGAGCCCTCTGTGTGGCCGGGCATGTCCCAAAATGATGAGTTTAAAGCCTATTGTCCATTAGATGTTGCTCTTTTTTCATTTAAATGTGTACTTTGAGCTGCCATAGTGAGACGGCATCGGTGGGGTCCTATAGGTCGTGTTTCAGCAGCCTTTCACTGAAAAGGGAAGGCAGTACAACAGTCCTCACAGACATTAAACTCATCTATTCTCAAAGTATTATATTCATTTGAACCAACATTGATGTGTAACATTGACATAAATACATATTTTACTGACGCATTTCACTAAAGCTTAATTAAGTGGAAGCCTGTTCTTCCCATGTAGGCTTAAAGCAATCGCCACCTCCTCTCCCCTCTCCTCCCCTCACCTCTCCTCCCACCTCCTCTCCCCTCTCCTCCCCTCACCTCTCCTCCCACCTCCTCTCACCTCTCCTCCTCTCACCTCTCCTCCCACCTCCTCTCACCTAACCTCCCCTCACCTCTCCTCCTCTCCCCTCACCTCCCCTCACCTCTCCTCCTCTCCCCTCACCTCCCCTCACCTCCTCTCCCCTCACTGCTCCTCCCCTCAATGCTCCTCCCATCACTGCTCCTCCCCTCTCCTCCTCTCCCCTCACCTCTCCTCCTCTCCTCCCATCACTGCTCCTCCCATCACTGCTCCTCCCCTCTCCTCCCCTCTCCTCCTCTCCCCTCTCATCCCCTCACCTCCTCTCCCCTCATCTCCTCTCATGGCTCCAGGACCTGATGATGTTGATCTATGACCATGTACTAATGGCCCAATGAGAGGCAGAGAGAAATGGAGGGAGAGAGAGACAGAGACAGATAGAAAAGGATGGCGAGAGAGAGGGGGAACAATAAAGAGAAATAAACTAATTTTGGTTAGGCGTCTCTCTTTCTGACAGTACTTATTTTCTCGGAGTTGCTAAATGGGTTTCCCTCGGGTGTGGGATGGGATGGATGAACTCATCCTCTCCAAAGGTGGAAATGTGTTGTGGCATGATGTACTTGGTCTTCTAAGCTACTGTTCTGTCAGTGCTAGGCAGGAGGTTCTTGATGTTCATTCCTGTGTTACCATGTCCCATGTACCCTACATTAGCCGTATGTCACCTGGCCTTCTAACCCCTTCATGTGTACCCTACATTAGCCGTATGTCACCTGGTCTTCATGTGTACCCTACATTAGCCGTATGTCACCTGGTCTTCGTGTGTACCCTACATTAGCCGTATGTCACCTGGTCTTCATGTGTACCCTACATTAGCCGTATGTCACCTGGTCTTCATGTGTACCCTACATTAGCCGTTCTTTCACTCATCCCCTTAGGCAGTCGAGGAGATTTCAGGTACCACTCTGTAGAATGAAGAAGAATAGCTACATGGTTGTATCCAGGCAACGCCATCTCATGGTATGACATGAAATTAATTGAAGTGGCCGCCTGTTCAGGTTATACGTAGAGTTGTGTTGGGGAAACATAACTCCAAAGACCTACAGGCAATTTTCAAGTGTCCAACACGCTTAACGTAATCTCAAGTGTTTGTATGTAAAGACGTTCATTACTTCTCTGGCATTTCAAGTGAAAAGCCTCGGCGTTTCAGAGTGAGTGTGTATAAATGAACTGCTTGCCCCCAAAACAGTGATGTCAGACTGACGTGATCCACCGACTCCAGACTCTCACTGCACACACAGGGCCCTAATTTAATTGATGGGCAACAAGCATTGCCCGACCCACCCATCTTGCCAAGATCTTGGTCATGGTGTTTAATTATCAAATAATCATCAAGTTATTAAATTAGCTCTAGGTCATTTGCGGCGGACTTTGGCTCGTTGTTCATTGCTTTGCTCGTTGCCAGTTGCCCATCAATGCAATTTGGGTTTGCAGTGTGAAGACCTCTCTTCCTTCACTCGTCTGTGTGCCCATCAGTAAGGATGGAGAAGGTGAAGATAAATAATAGAGGAAGATAGAGCTATCAGAGGAAAGAGTTTGTGTGTGTGTGTGTGTGTGTGTGTGTGTGTGCGTGTGTGTGTGTGTGTGTGTGTGTGTGTGTGTGTGTGTGTGTGTGTGTGTGTGTGAGAGAGAGTACATGATTGTGTGTTTGTGAGTGTGTGTGTGTATGTGCATGCGTCAGTTCTCTGACGGGAGTATGTGTGTGTGTATGAAGATTACACACAGGGATCAGTGGATGAACCCCGACAGCTCTCATCTTTAATACAGACACAGCCATACACACACACATATACACATAAACTCTCTCTCTCTCTCTTATACACACACACACACACAGAGACTTTCATTGTTCTTGTTTTCTCCACCTTGTGAGTAAGTGTGAGAGTTAGTGTGTGAAAGCGTGTGAGACATGTGAGATCTCCGTGAGATCTGTCTGAGTGTTTTGCTGGGAGCTCTTTAAAGGTTTCTCATTATTGAGTCAGCCAGAGGCAGGACACCCTGAGCTCCACTGACACACAGTCAGAGAGGCGTCATAAATCATGCAGTGATTTTCCTTTATTTGTTTCTTTCTATTCTTTTCTATTCTATTCTATTCTATTCTATTCTGTTCCGTTCTGTTCTGTTCTGTTCTGTTCTGTTCTGTTCTGTTCTGTTCTGTTCTGTTCTATTCTATTCTGTTCTGTTTCTTCTCTCTATTTGTATGTGTTAGGGTTAGGGTTGTATGTGACCTATAAAGCACCATGTCATCACCCCACAGTGAAAGGTTTACAAATGTATGGGCACATTTGGGAGGTTAGTTGAACTATTACAGTAGCATACAGTTGTACAGGAGACCCTACGAAAGTGCATATATTAGTCCAAAAAGGTTTTTTATTTCGTGTGGAAATTCTCTGGATCCTTTCAGCCTGTAGTGCTTCCTCCTTTTTCCTGCCCTCTAAATGTAATGTACAACGAGGAGACATTTTGTTTGGAAAATAGATTTAGTCATGGAAAGCCAATTAAGATTCGTAAGATTAGTGTGTGCTCTTAGTTTTTGGCGTGTTTGTCGTCCTGAGATTTCAGGAAATGTGATTAAAAGAAGAGTGAGGTCATGAATGTGAACTGCAATGCTCTCTGCTTGCAACTGTCAACGTGCACACAAACAGCACCTCTCTTTCTCATAGCTACCAAAGTGAACCCAGAAATAATCTGGGATGGATGCTCATCAGAGTTTTGCAGAACCGAGAGCCAAAATAAGAATCTTCTCCCATTTGTAGGATAAATATTTCAGATGTCTGTTAAAAACTGGAAAGCCGTTCAATGAAACATGAGGCTGATGATCTCACCCTGGCCCACAAAGCCATGTTGTGATGTAATAGTGTTTCTTTAATAACTCCCACATTATTGCATTACTACACATGCTCCCTAAGGAGAACATCACAACCCAGACTAGAATAACAACATGCTGTCTACTGGTACCTGTGTGTGTGATTGTGTGTGTGTGTGTGTGTGTGTGTGTGAGTGTGTGTGTGTGTGTGTGTGTGTGTGTGTGTGTGTGTGTGTAGGGAGTTGTTGATCCAGCCCACAGAGAAGAAGACCGGGACCTAACACGACACATAGGAAAATAAACATCTAGGCTCTCACTGCAGATAAGCTACCTGCTCAACTCATTGCAGTCTTTGTGGGTGGGGTTGAGGGAGATTGTATGAGTATGTTTGTGTGATGTGTGCGTGTGTGTGGTACTACGAGTGAGAGAGAGTGTGTGTCATCACAACCCAGACTAGAGTAGAATAAAAAAAAAAAATTATGTTGAAATATGTCTACAGTCTCTTCATGAAATACTAGCTTGGGTATTGTGTAAATGTCAGGAATTTACAAAGGGGACTTTATAATTGCCTGTTCAGTAAGAGGGACCTTGGTATGTTGACGACTAGCCAATCATGTTGCGATGCTCCGAGGCTTCCTCGCTGTCCTTTAACCCAATGATAACCTCTCTGCATAAATTGCTCCTCTCTGGAACAGCTTGCAGCAGGCGTCAAGAGGAAAGGGATGAACAAAGTGGGAAGCCATCACTGTCAGGGGCTGATTGTCCTCAGTCCTAACCGGCTGGAGCCGTGGCGGTGCTGTGTGGAGGTATCCAAGCGACGTCATTTGCAGGAAAAATGTCAAAGCTCCGTATGTGTATCTGAGCAAGGCTATTTAATTGATGTTCATATGGAGACTCAAGATAACACATATTCTACCTGTGATTGGGAGGAGGGCATCCCATAATACTCACTCACTCAATCATTCAGCTGTTGTTGCCACAGTCCAGTGACCATGGATTTCAAGCTGTCAATCAACTGCCTTTGAAGCCTATCTATAGCAACCCCATGGGAATCGATCATTTTTTAATCACATATGATTCTTGTTGAATCAGACGTCTTGGTGAGAGTATTGACGTTACTGCAGCGACTGTGGTCCAAGCTGCCTGACAAACCACACGTCTCTCGTCACACCGCATCACACCTCCATACACACAGGGCTCACACACACACCTCCATACACACACACACACACAGGGCTCACACACACAGGGCTCACACACACATACACACACATACACACACACACACACACACACACACACACACACACACACGCTAGGAGTTGTACAGTTTCAAATCTTCATGTGGTACCTATGGGGATGCTAGTGGTATATTCATTCCATAGGATGCTTATTCCCCTAACACACAGAACACATGTGCTCTTTGCATCCAGGATTCAGCATGGGGTTCACACATAGTCCATAGTGTAAATATTTGATAGTGTGAGCTGCAGGAGCTGAACTAGGGTGTTTGTGGGTGTAATGACTTTTTGTGGGTTTAAGGGGATAGAGAGAGTAGGATGAAGCGAGACGGGGAAAAAAAGGAGAAGGCTGAGCTGTGTGTGTGTGTGTGTGTGTGTATGTGTTTGTTTGTGTGTGTATTTGTTTGTGTGTGTGTGTGTGTGTGTGTTTGTTTGTGTGTGTGTTTATATGTGTTTGTGTGAGTGTGTTTGTGTGTGTTTATATGTGTTTGTGTGTGTGTGTGTGTATGTGTGTGTGTGCATGCTAGTAAGTTTGTGTTTATATGACATTGCCAGGCTACGGCTGCTTGTCTGGTGTGCCATCTGCAGTGGTAGTGTGTGTGTGTAGTTATATATGTGTGTGTGTGTGTGTGTGTGTGTGTGTGTTTGACTGACTGTGTGTGTGTGTGTGTGTGTGTGTGTGTGTGTGTGTGTGTGTGTGTGTGTGTGTGTGTGTGTGTGTGAGAGAGTGTGCCTGTCTGTATGTGCGCATACATGTTGTGAAGTGTTTGAATGTTTATATGTCATTCCCAGGGTACAGATGCTCCATCTGCAGTGGTAGAGTACACACACACACACACACACACAGTGTGGAGAGTCATTGGAAATCAATGGCGGAGGGCAGAGCTGAAGGACACACAGGCCTGTTGGAGGCTCTACGCGAAGGAGCCCTGGCCATGTGTGTGTGTGTGTGTGTGTGTGTGTGTGTGTGTGCCCTGGCCATGTGCTCACAGCCGCTGGGAAACGGCACAGAACCACAGGAGAGCAGTGGGTTAGAGCAGAGTGTGTGTCTTCTGCTTTAGCGTAGAGGTGACACACATATATACACACACGCGTGCATATATCTGCACTCGCACACAAATATTTATTAGCACACACACACACGCACGCACACTGGGTGTCTCATACTCACACTCACACACACACACACATAGTCTTATTAACACACACACACACATACACACACACACACACACACACACACACACACACACACACATGCAGGCTTCACCTCTCTTTAGCCCAACAGATGGCAGGTAAATCTGATGTCTCAAACACGTCCATACCAATGCCAGCATGGTCTGCCCTCCAGATCACCCACACACCTGTCCTCCTTACAAGGTTTAGATCCAGAATGTGTGTGTGTGTGTGTGTGTGTGTGTGTGTGTGTGTGTGTGTGTGTGTGTGTGTGTGTGTGTGTGTGTGTGTCTGTGTGTCTGTGTGTGTCTGTGTGTGTCTGTGTTTTTGTTTGAGTGTGTATGAGAGAGAGAAGCCGAGTGAGAAAGAAGTATTGTTATAGAACACTAGTGTGTAAATACACTCATATGCATTCATGTGCATCAGTGTGTGGTTATATATATATATACATATGTACATATGCATCTTCAGAGGAAAACGTGCGAGAGAGAGAGAGAGAGATAGTGAGGGAGAGAGAGCGAGGGAGCAGAGGCGAAGAGGTGAAGAGTAGAGTGAGAAGAGTAGAGCAAAGAGAAAAAGAGAAGTGCGGGTCACAGATGTTCCAGGCCAGATGGCCGAGTGCTGTTCTGGGAGGAGAGGAGAGGAGAGGAGAGAAGGGAGAGAAGAGGAGAGGAGAGGAGAGGAGAGGAGAGGAGGGGAGAGGAGAGGAGGGGAGAGGAGAGGAGAGGAGAGGAGGGGAGAGGAGAGGAGAGGAGAGGAGAGGAGAGGAGAGGAGAGGAGAGGCTGCTCTGGGCCAGAAGGTCTTCTCCAGGTCATCCTCTCATCCTCACTGAGGGCTCTCTAGCCATCCTGCTCTCCTCTCCTCTCCTCCTTTCATCTCTCCACTCCTCTCCTCCTGTGGCCTGCCTTAGAGTGGCCATCTGAGCTGATTCAGATTACACCTCTAGCACAGCACAGCACTCTCTCTCTCTCTCTCTCTCTCTCTCTCTATCTCTCTCTCTTCCAAAGACTCCTCCAGCAGGCTTTCATCCCCACTCTGCCCCTCCTGCTCCTCTCTCGCCTCTCTCCTTCCTCCGCATGCAATTTGGGGTTGAGAGGGATGCTGATGATTCAGGGAGAACACACACACACCCAAACACACACACACACACACACACACACACACCCAAACACACACACCTACACACTCACACACACAGACTCACAAAGACACACACTCATAAAATAGCTCTTCAGACACAAATACACCCACACACACACACACACACACACACACACACACACACACACACACACTCATACAGACACACACACATAAAATAGTTCATTTATACACAAATACACCCACACCCACCCACACACACACACACATACACACACACCCACACAGACACACATTAAAAATAGCTCTTCAGACTCAAATACACCCCCCCACACACACACACAGACACACACACACACTCTCACCCACACTCACACACACACACACCTGAGATGGAGTATCCACTGAGGGGGTTAATGCAGTGGGAGGGAGTGCAGGGGAGCGCAGAGAGAAAACCCCAGACCTAATTAAACGCTCATCAGACATGAGCCGCCTGCATAAACGCTTAACGATTAGACAACTAACTCTCTCTCTGTCTCTTTCTCCCTTGCTTGCTTGCTCTCTAGAAAAAGATTGAGACAACCTGTCTGAGCTTGTGAATGCATTGTGTGTCTGTGTGTGTGTGTGTGTGTGTGTGTGTGTGTGTGTGTGTGTGTGTGTGTGTGTGTGTGTGTGTGTGTGTGTGTGTGTGTGTGTGTGTGTGTGCGTGTTTGTGTATGCTTCATTTTAAAATACATACACACTCCTACAACAGGACATGTTGTTGTGTCACATCTTTTTCTCATTTCCTTGTTATATGGCATATGAAATTAATTCAATGTTTGCCTCAAAACTGATGATTACTTGTTGGCATATGTGATAACAATGACCATTACAATACAGAAATTTGAAAACATGTTGATTAGCAGTCACCTATCTCTGAGTGTTTATTAATTGCTCAAACACGCATATGATTACGCAGTTGGATTATGCATATTGACCCTGACACCTGACCCTTGACCTGATATTGATGCACCACAGACAAACTAGCGATGAGTCTGATTATCACCCTTGACGAGGGAGAACACTTGTCCTGGTGACCTTTCATAACGACATCAGCCCCTTCAGGCCACACAGTGCCTCACTTAGCTCCAGCACCCTTCAGCTGAGGCATGCTAAGGTATAGGATAGGAAGCTATGCTAAGACCTAATGTAGCATAGAGAGAGACAGAGAAAGAGAGAGAGAGAGGGTGTGTGTGTGTGTGTGTGTGTGTGTGTGTGTGTGTGTGTGTGTGTGTGTGTGTGTGTGTGTCCCTTCAGCTGAGGCATGCTAAGGTATAGGATAGGAAGCTATGCTAAGACCTAAGTAGCATTCAACACACAGTGCCTTGAGCTACATTATTCAAACCAGCGCGTAGACACTTCCAGAAGCTGACTGTGGCACGGGTCTGCCTGGATGAGGCACTTATGCCTTTCCTATTAGCCCATTAGCCACATGTGGTCTCCATTTCTCCGTAATTACTCCACTCCTGTCCTTTATTGATATGAGACTATTTGTGCGCCGGTCTGAGTGTTATGTGTGCTTATTGTCGAGGCTGAATCTTGATCACCCTGTTCATTCCTAATCTGCCCCATGCTGTTTTCAATCTGGTCTATGGCGCCATTAGCTGTAATGCACCCAGAGTAACAGCTCTGTCCGCCTCTCCTCCATGGAGATGAGAGGGCGTATGGGGCGGGGTAGAATGGGGAGCGGTGGTGTGCGAAGGGGTGGGGTGGGGCTCCCTGCTTGTGATTTGCCCCTGCGCTAGCCCTCTCTGTGCTGAGGGGAGAGTCAGTGGTGTGGTGGCTGCTGGTGGTGTTGCTCCAGTGCTGGGGGTCTGGGGTAGTTAATAGCCTGTTATGTGTGCGGACGGGTGTGATTTAAATGCTGTTGCCTGTTTAAAGACTCACATATGTAAAGGAGGTCATGCCTGCCGAGCCAAACGGGGGGGAATATTTGCTGACACAGGCGATGTGTCCTGGAGTTCTGCACCACCCGCCGCTCTCTCTCTCTATCCCTCTTTCTCTCTCTCCATCTCTCTCTCTCTCTCTGTTTTTTCTGCATCCTTCTTTCTGTTTTATTTGCATCCTCTCTTTCTTTCTCTCTCTCTTCCTCTCGCTATCCCCCCACTCCTTTTTTCTCACTCCCTCTCCCTCCCTCTCTCTCTCTCTCCGTCCCTGCCTCTACTCACTGGCTCTTATTAAAGTCGTAAATATCCGTGGGACATAAATTGGACATAATGATTTAACCCTCTTTCTCCCCTCTCCTCCTCCCATCTCACAGTCACACTAGTTTCTAATGGTCACTCGCTTCCTCTTCTCTCTCCCCTTCTTCCCTCTCTCCCGCTCTCTCTCGCTCACTCTTTCTCTCTCTTGCTCTCTCACTCTCTCTCTTTCTCTCTCTCTCTCTCTCTGTCTTCCTCTCCTGCCTCTTTTTCTCCCTTCCACTGGTTAATAACACATTCATTTCCCAAAGTAATTACCGTGAGCTAACGATTGCCACGGGGGCGAGTTTTTTTCTCCCTGATGCGTCTTTGTTTGGAGGCGGTCTTTGGTCTTTTAAAATATGCCTCCGCTCGCTCCCCCATCAATTCCCATTCGGAGAGGTGAAATACAGGCCTGCTGACTGACTTTAATTAGCATTTTGTTCTGAATGTTTGATGAATGGTATTTTGGTTATTAAAGTCCCTCAGCCTGCTTCAGGTGATTTACGCAACCGCCAACCCTGCAGGCATGGGGGGTTTCAGGGGGTGGGGGGGATGTGGGGGTTGCAAACATAACTTAGCCAAACTGCTCAATGCCTCTCAAAAAGTAGTTCATATTGGGAATAATAATAAATCTTTATTGAAACTTATGGATTTACAGTAATGTAAGAATAATTAGCATTTTTTTAACTACTGTTTACGAATCAGCAACTATTTAAAGGTATGGTAGGCAATGCTGGAGAAACCAGCCAGAGTAAGACAGATTTTGAAAGTATACAACCAAAAAACATCCCAGCCCCTTCCTTCAGACCCCTCCAAAGCCACTCCTCCAAAACTCATGGACACCCACTGCCTGACTCCTGCTGGAGGACAAGTCCACTAGAGAGAGAGCAGCACAGCGAATGTCATCCTAACTGTATTAAGTCTACAAGAGAGAGAGCAGCACAGCGAATGTCATCCTAACTGTATTAAGTCTACAAGAGAGAGAGCAGCACAGCGAATGTCATCCTAACTGTATTAAGTCTACAAGAGAGAGAGCAGCACAGCGAATGTCATCCTAACTGTATTAAGTCTACAAGAGAGAGAGCAGCACAGCGAATGTCATCCTAACTGTATTAAGTCTACAAGAGAGAGAGCAGCACAGCGAATGTCATCCTAACTGTATTAAGTCTACAAGAGAGAGAGCAGCACAGCGAATGTCATCCTAACTGTATTAAGTCTACAAGAGAGAGAGCAGCACAGCGAATGTCATGGCTAACTGTATCCAACTACTTTATATCTCATTCACATGTCTCATTTCACAACTACAATAACACACAAACAAGCTACATCATCACATTTGTAAAACATCCCATTCGAGGCCAATATAGACTAACATAAGATAAATACTGTCAAAGTAAGTACTGTCATAGTTCAGGAAAATAACAAATTCCCCCAAAACAAACCAGATTACCTGTCCAACTAAAAAACAGCCATGGCGTCACTTTTCAGGCCATTCAACCTCCTCAGTTGTCGCCATCGTTACCCTCTGATCTGTTGGGGCTGCATTGGGTTGAAGAGCTAGGTTAGCTTGTTATCCTAACTGCCACACTAAGAGCTAGGTTAGCTTGTTATCCTAACTGCCACACTAAGAACTAGGTTAGCTTGTTATCCTGACTGCTGTGGTGGCCAATTCTAAGGCTTAAACTATTTTCACAATCAGAAAGTCAAGACAAAGGACGTGTTGTTCCAACGGATTTACTGTAGTACATTAAGCCACAGTAAAGAGATGTATACCGGAAATAGATCTGCCAAATTACATTCGCGCCAACATCTTTAAAACCTAATCTGACACTCCCACTCCAGCCATGAATAGCTAACCCTGTAACCAATAATATCCTTAACCTCTAACCTGACTCCATCCAATCAGAAAGCTTAAAATGTGTATCATGACCCATCCTCTACCCGGTGGGCCAAACCCCTTTTCTAACATCGTGTTTAGAGTGTATCTGATCCTCAAACTAATTAAATTAATTATCTGACCTTCCTTCTGAATCATATTAAAATACCCCACACTGCCACACAAAGAGCTATGTTAGATTGTTATCCTGACTGCCACACAAAGAGCTAGGTTAGCTTGTTATCCTAACTGCCACACTAAGAGTTAGGCTACTGCAACACCACCAACTACAAACCAACAACTGCCTGGCTTCCTGTCCCTGTAGTGGGTGCTGTTTATTGAGCTGTCAGGCTTGGCTTCAGGACCCATTCGTCCTTATCTCCTTTGCTGCCTTCTGTGGCTAAGTGGTCAGTCGACTATCAGGCAGACAGAGAGGAAGAGGCATCTGGGTGGCTGTGCCTGTGCATCTCCTGTAACCCGTGTATCGGACTGTGCTTCTAAGTGTGTGTCACTGAGTTTGTGTTTGTTAACTATGGAGGCCTTTCGATACACAGCCCTTGTACTGCTGTCTTTTTTTTCTTGCTTTGTTTAGCAGTTAGCAGTGAACGTATAGGTGGAACTGGAAATTTGTGCTGCATTTTCTCAGCTACTCTTGTGTGACTAACTTTAGCAATATGTCTGCCTAGCCTTGTGGAAGACTCTGGTCGAGTGCACTGAGTGCGTGGGCAGAGTGTGCAGAGGTAGGTAGGTTGACAGGCAGGCAGGCCATCCAATCATTTCACTTTGGCCGAATCAAAATATTGGGTGGGCTTTACAGGCCTGCAAGTGCCACAGATGATGGATTTTTTTCTTTTGATTATCAAAAGAATTTTATTTATTCATTACTGTCAGGATGTTAAGAGAAATATTTCAATACATATAACCAAAAAATGCTTAGAAAATAAATAGCCTACCCAACCCTTAACATCTGTCAAACAATTTATCTCTGCTGCGTTCTCTAGGAGTTGATTCTTATATCCCTTTAGTTACTAAGTTTATGCAATAATTTATCATGTTTGTTGATCAATTACTCCTGGGATTTGAGTAGTAAAAAGTAAAAGTTTTTTTTTGTTGTTGGGAACCTACTCTTGTGTAGGTTGTTCACTTTGACTTCACGTATAAGGCAAGGCAATTTTATTTTTAATTGTTTTACACAGATGCAATTAATTGTAATTTACATACATAAGAATAAAAGGAACATCCAAAGGTAAGAAACAGACAAGTGAAGAGATCAAATATCATTAACAGGAATTAAAGAACATAATTAAAAGACATGCAAAGTCCATAAAATAGAATAAGAACATAATTAAAAGAAAACATTGTGGACGTAGCCCCAAATGAGAGTTAATCTCTTTCAGAACACAAACTAGAGAACCTTAGAGCAATAGCCTGAATAGAATCCAAAATAGAATCGGTAATAGAGCCCGGTAGCTGTTTTCAGATAAAGGCCAGAAACAGAGCTCAGCCCGAGACTAGAGCCTTAAAATAGCCCTGCCAATCTCTTTCGGAATAGAGAACCATGGAACAATAGCCTGCATAGAATCCACAATAGAGCCCAGTAGAGCTGTTTTCATATAAGGATATGAATAGGTTTTCAGAACCATAGTTCAGCTTATGGGCCATATGTTAGCATACTGACAGACCATGTGGTCACTCACTCTCATGGGGTCGCTCACTCCCCTGCTGTCCATCTTCAGTAGTGATATCAATGTCATGCATTCACACAGTTCACATACTTACACAGGTTCGGTGCTCAACTCCCCCACACATACAGCATGCACACACACACACACACACACACACACACACACACCTGCCCACCTACACACAAACAATCACACACACACACCTACATACATACAAACACACCCACACACACCTGCATACATACAAACTTGCACACACACACACACACACACACACACACACACACACACACACACACACACACACACACACACACACACACACACACACCTACACACACACACACACACACACACACAGACACACACACACACACACACACACACACACACACACACCTACATACACACACACACACACACAGACACACACACACACACACACACACACACACACACACACACACTCACACACACACACACACACACACACAAACACACACACACACACACACACACACACACACACAGACACACACACACACACACAGAGACACACACACACACGCCTACATGCACACACACACACACACACACCTACATACACACACACACACAGCAATGCCAGGCAGGAGACGAGGGCGTCTTTCTGTCGGTAGTTGTTGGATGAGGACGGTAATAGGAGCAGGCCCTCGTAAACCCAGTGACTTTTATTTACTGCCAGGTTTACGGCCAGCCATTAAACTCACATCAGCACACATGCTCAGCAGCCAAAACATTTTACATACAATTTACTACCCATTACCACACAATTTATTTGGAGTAATTGCATGAGCGATAGCATTTCACAGCAAGATAGAGAAACCTGTGTGAGTGTGTCTGTGTGTGTGTGAATGTGTGTGTGTGCGCGTGTGTGGGTGTGTGTGTGTGGGTGTGTGTATCTGTGTCTGTGTCTGTGTATGTGTATGTGTGTGTATATGTATGTGTGTGTGTGTGTGTGTGTGTGCCGACAGGCATTTTTTGTGTGGTCTGCAGAACAAGTCCCTCTCAACAGAGGTATTATATCTTAGCACCTTTCTGGAAGGGCAATGGCCCTGGACACAATGGGAAGACATGTACCCAGGTGACTCTTTATTCAGCCAGTTTGTCTTCCCATAAGAGTCCTCCGTACGCTCCCCAAATCTCATTTCCCCGTGTGAATGGGTATAAAGCCAGTGGGGATGGCACTCCTGAGGATATGCTGCCTGGCAACATGATTAAGTTGGAATAGGTTAGAGAGACACAGACACACACACACACACATTCATCTGCACATACACACTCACACAAATATTCTCACATGCCCGTGCCTTTGAGAGTGGTGGGCATTATCACACTCATAGTGAAATCCACTCCTGATTATGACAATGATGTTATGGGGCTGAGACTCCTAGTCCAATGAAAGCGGAGAGAGCAGACGGGACCCTCAGGCACACTGAGGAAGAAGCAGAGAACAGTTTCAGTGGGCGTTGCATTTCATGTGCAAAGGGCTTCCATAGAAATGAACTACCCCGTGGTCTTTCAGAGCGTCTCGGGCATACGGACACAAAGGAATCACTGCAAGGTAATAGGCTAATCATGTAGTTTTCACATTAAGTATGTCAGATACTTTTAAATGGCTCAGATAAAAGTGAACAAAGTAACACCATCCCTTCATGCCCCCCCCCCCCCCTCACAGAAATACTCCATTTGCTCAGGGGATATTGGTGCTTTTTTTTAATTAAAGCTAATATGTGGTTCAACCGGTCAGGCACACACAGGCTACTAGTGAAGATATATATCTGTACTGAAAGCTGCTTTGGCATCTGCTACAAAAAAATTTGTGTGATATGAAGTTGTGTTTACACAATATGGTGGTGTTCATATGGATTGACTGTCAGCAATTCATTTGTTTGGCTCTGATTTTAGATAGACTGGCTCTGCGGATTGCTTTTACAATTTTTATATCAATAGTTCTACAGGTCTAGGCAGGACCTACATGTTTATACTTCGTACACAGAGCCTGCCTGTGCTTGTAGAAGTCATTTGTATTCTGCAGTTCATGGAAGCTCACTTTTGTCCTCCAGTCAGTGTGGGGAATGTGTGTGTGTGTGTCTGAACCGGAACAGGCATAGGACTGTGGTGCAGGTTAGGTTGTTTTATTTGAATGCACCATAATGGGCAGATCAGAGAGCAGAGCTCTGAACACGTATAGTGATGCATGCCTACCGCACTGAGAAATAAACATTCAAGTCATGCCAGCATGCAGGGGCTATGGGGAATGGGGAATGTGTCACGGTTAAGCAATGCTTACAGCACAGACACAAAGACACCGAACAACTTTCAACTTCCTTCCGTCTCAGCAAGTTCTAATTACCCAGTGTTCCCAAGCTTGTTTAGTTTTGTAAGTGCTGCTCCAATGGCGTTTGACAGTCAGGGAATATGTGAGTTACCTCATTTGGTGCTTTGATTGAGGAGCCTCCGGAAACCTCGGCTCTGATTATGAAACAACTCTGATTATGCGTAGCTGATTTAAGAGAGGAGAGAGGTTTGTAGTTTGATCTCAGATGTAGTTCTGCCAGTGGAGTCTGTAAAGGAGTGCATGCAGGGGACAGACATGTACCGTGGCAGGAAAGACTCTTAAACAGTTGTGTGTGTGTATTTTTCTATTAATGCTCACAAATACATAGTGTAAATGCCCTGGAAGGAAAAAGAAATACCGATGCAAGTAATAGTGGATCCGAAGGTATATATGATTGGAGAGATTAGAGTGGCTCTTGGTTGAAGGCACTCCAGTGATAGGATTAGACGTTGTTCTTAAATCTAATGAAGCTACAGTCCTGTGTCAGTGGTTGTAACAGAGTTCTTGCTTCCTCGTCGCTAAACTAGGCCATGCTCGCTGTCCGTGGTCCTGAAATTTGATTTAAGTGGCTGCTTGTCCCTGACCTGCCATGAACATGTGACCGCTCTCCAGGAAATCATACGGCTGTGAAGATGCATTGAAACTGAGCACAGAGGTGGCAGCTCACTTACGGCACTTCATTGTGCGTGTGTGTGTGTGTGTGTGTGTGTGTGTGTGTGTGTGTGTGTGTGTGTGTGTGTGTGTGTCATGTACACCATGGCTCAGAAAGTGCTGCAGGGTTTAGTGTTTCATTTTGATGTTCCCGTGGCGAATCACTCTCAGCCTCTTCTCCACATCTCCAGCTTTATATGATTTGTGACGGGACCTTAATGCTTGTGCATGGATGTGCCTCAGAGAGAGAGAGAGGGAGAGAGAGAGAGAGAGAGGGAGAGAGAGAGAGGGAGGGGGAGAGAGAGAGAGGAAGAGAGAGAGAGAGGGAAAGAGAGAGTGAGAGAGGGAGAGAGAGAGAGACAGATAGACAGACAGACAGAGACAAAGAGTAAGAGAGGGAGAAAGGGTTGAAGATGGATAAA
This sequence comes from Clupea harengus, assembly GCF_900700415.2. Taxonomy (NCBI): domain Eukaryota; kingdom Metazoa; phylum Chordata; class Actinopteri; order Clupeiformes; family Clupeidae; genus Clupea; species Clupea harengus. The sequence continues at coordinate 21,255,257 of NC_045160.1, forward strand.
GCGAGAGAAAGCGAGAGAGATTGATAGAATTATAGAAAAAGAGGGAGAAGCAGAGAGAGATGTATGTCTAGAGAGATGGATAAAGTGAGAGAAAGGGAGAGAGCGATTGAGAGAAAGGAGTGTCAGGTTTCCTATCTTTGCCCTGAGCCCTGGTGTAATGCAAAGGGATTTGCTGTGACATGTCTTCGGTACCGCAGAGCTACCAATCACCCCCATCTGAATCACACCGAGACTATGGCTACTGGGTCAGACAGATGGGAAGGTAGAACAGTGCAGTGGCTGTTTCACCAAGCCAAACCCAAACACGTGCTATTAAGCCTTCGTCTACATTTTACAGTAGCAAACTTTAACGCAAATATTGGTCGAAGACCAGCCTGACGAAGGGCTAAGGTCTCTCCAGCAGTGAACCAGACTCTACGATCTCTGAGTCCATTTTACTGGGCGTTGGTTCGCTGTGAGATTAATCCGCCCCAGTTTTTATGAGTTTCACTGTTTCCTCCAGTTGTGAGTGTTTCAAGTAAGAACCAATATCAGCGCTGAACAGATGGAGTATATCTGTGAGGAGGGAAAATAGACTCAATAAAACATTTGGACAGAAATGTTGCATTAAAGTTCTTCAGTTTTCTAGCAGCGCGGACGACACTACCACTACGACCACTGTTGTTCTACCATGCAACGCTCTCCCAGTGTTTGTGTGGGTCAAAGGGCCTCTCCTGAGCGAGCGGGTTCCAGCTGACCCAGCTCCTCTCTCAGCGGGTGGTGGCGCAGTCTGGGGTGGAAGCCCGCTCTCCCCAGTGCACGTTTACTCGCCGAATTACATCCGCAACAATCACGTTCGCCACGGTAATTGTGTGAGCCAATTTCCATACATATTGAAATATCTTGCTGGGAGAGATAAGGAGGGTGGGGGGAGGAGGAGGGGGGATGTCTGGGTGGGTGAATGGGTGGGGGGTGGAGGTGGTGGTGGGGGTGGGGTGGTTGTGTGATGGGGGTAGTGAAGGACGTAAATAAATCAGGCAATTTCGATGAGCAAACGAGATAAATAAACGAGGGGGTGATTAAGTCTCTCCGACCACTTGTCAGATTTAATGTCAGCCATGATTGGCCTGTGATTGGCCGGGCTGCTCGCCTGTCACACTCCCCATGTGCCCAGTGTGTGAGAAGCCCCAGCTGGCGACCATCTTGTGTGTGTTCATCTAAGGTAATACACTCGACTGCCCATCAGCCCCTCACAGCCAGGCCGAGGGTCAGGCCGAGGCTCAGGCTATAGCTGGGCATCTCTGTTCGTCAACTCGGCAGGGTTCTAGAGGACCTTGTTCTACCTTTCACCGTCGTAGAGCAGCGATTGTTGTGAAGGCAGTCATGGATATGATGATACTCATCAGGATTGCATGATTGCAGTGCAATGCATTGAATCAAACACAACTTCGGAATTTTGTCATTGTGTCTTTGTGTCTTTTCCCCTTGCGATGGGGGCTGCATTGTGTCCCGTTGTTATTTCTGCCACCTCTGAAGTTGAGAGGGAACCCAAAGC
>NC_045160.1:21264290-21271790 GCF_900700415.2 Clupea harengus
CCAGCAAAAGAGCCACACACACACACACACACACACACACACACCCACACACATGCATGCGCACAGAGGCACATATAAAAAGACATGGTCACACATGCACACACACACACACACACACACAAACACATGTATGTGCACACACGCACACTCACACAAACAAGGTGGGAGGGACGCAAAGGAACCTTAAAAACTTGAGATGTTGTTTCGTGTTCCATGTTATGCCTCCCAACCCCCCTTCCAGAGGTGACATTCAATTGATATACAGATATTTTTGGGGCGACGGTCCGTCGTATATCACTGAGATTGGACAGGGCGTTAAATCTCGGGAATGAAACGTCAATGGTCTGCTGAAGCTGTCACTATAAACAGTGGGGGTCACGTCGTCATCACTCCCCAGACGCCAGCTACCTCTGGAGCGGATCTAGCCCTCGTCTGGCTCGCCGCAGTGCCGGATCCGGGCCAGACCAGAGCCAGGCCTGAGTCAGCTGCTTGGCAGGTCTCTTCAGTGTCTCTGCAGCTGAATGCCTCAGTCTTAGATCAGCGCTTAGTCTCAGTTAGCAGTTCTTTGTGCAAAGGAACTTTTTTTAATTACAGGTGCTGTAGCATGAATCAGATTGCCGACTAAAAGAGTCTAATCAGCAGGAACTGGTATTTTTAATTTTTTTATTTTATTGATTTGACTTTGTGTGGAACCCTTGTTGATGTATACTTCCTGTGTCCATTTGTTTGAGGGAGAAATTATTTGCATTGCAGTGTACCAGGAATCGCCATTCTGTGCTCCTACAGACACTAATACTATCCTCCAGACACTAAACCTATCTGTATCAATTCCAGCTGAGTCGTGAGTCGTAGGGTGTGCTCAGCGTATCCCATGATCCGGGCCTCAGACTCGGCTTCTCTCAGGTCAAGTTTTGGCCATGTTGAATGAATGACCTGGAGAGAGGCAAGGTCATAACCCGAGGTGTTCTGTCTCAAAAACAACAAGACAGCCTCTGAAGGATATTTTTCTGTGCAGACCGTGAACATGTCAGTATAGCCCCATGGGTAGATTCATATCCCACCCCATATGTCATGTGGTAGTCTCAGCATTCTCCTGCCAATAATCACTGGTGTTTCATTAGGGTCCATTGATCCAGCAGGGACATGCGGAATGGGGCTTTAATGAGATAATTGTCCAATACAAATCATCAAAGAAGTCACTCTAGACCCTTCGCAGCGGGAGGGATACCATGCAGACAGGAAATAAAGACTCTGGATTGGCTAAGCCGGTTACCGTGAGAGCAGCCCATTGTGTGAGTAATAATCTGTTGCCGTCGGAGATGGAATCCTGTTGGATTTGCCCCTACTCTATGGCCTGCTATGTCTTCCTCCATCATCTCTGGAGGACCGTGGAGAGGAGGATAATTCTCAGGCTGCTGGGTGGGACAGTTACAGTTCTTCTAGATGACTTGAGCACGCTCACAGAGATTAATGACTCGCTGATGCATCAGGGCCTCTGTGTGTGTGTGTCTGTGTGTCTGTGTTTGTGTGTGTGTGTGTGTGTCTGTTTGTGTGTCTGTGAGTGTGTGTAAAAAGGGAAGGGTGAAAAGATCTGTTTACTGTGTTCTATTTGTAGAGCTACATGAATCAACACACACACACACAGACATACACAAGAATGGACACATAAACAAACACACACACACAAACACACACACACACCAGCAAAAGCCCGCACGCACGCATGCACGCACGCACGCACACACACACACACACACACACACACACACACACACACTCACACACACACATATATAGCTTGCAGGCCATGAAGGCATAGCTGTCATTTGATTGATTGCTCTATCTCCCTTTTGGGGCGTTTTAAAGGCCTGCTGTAAAACTGTTTGTCAGATAACGCAATCCGCTGTTCACCCTCCGCAGAATGGAGGCCTCCTGGGATATCAGCACTGCAGCTTTAATTCAACATGGAAACCACACTTACACTGATAACTGCCCAGCTATGCACACATAGGCCGCTTCAGCATTAAAGCTCAGCTCAGCTCATCTGCTCTCTTCTCCTCTCCTCTCCTCTCCTCTCCTCTCCTCTCCTCTGCTTGCTCATTAGCATCAGTCATAAGACACAATATGGCAGGGATGTGCTTTGAGAGGTGTTTATGACTGCTCATGGGGGATCATTTTACTCAAGGTGACCCCCCCCCAATCACCCCATATCTGACCTTCAGTAACAAAGTGAGCGATGATGAGTGATTGCATTTTTTTTATTTTATTAAGATGCCATTTATAGTTTTCAGAGGCATGTGGTTGTATACCATATCAGATTTGTAAGACTTTTGGAGGACACAGAAATGCAGGCTTATATCACGTTATGTAAAACCCAGACCCTCACTTCTAAGTGTACTTAGGTGTCAGAAACAGTACTTAATTCTTAATTAATTTAGTACAATGTACTCTTTTATCAGCAGATGTTGTTAGAAGATGTGGTTGGAGTTAGTCTTGGGGTTAAGGTGTGTGTGTGTTTGTGTGTAAAAATATGCACTTATCATTGCCTTGTATTTATTACTTATGTAATTACACTGTTATAAACACTTACTGGAACAACAGATCCAAAGAGTATTCATAGTCCAGGTGATAAGTGTCGCTCGACAAAAAAGTTATGGTCGACAGATGTCGCAGCGCTGTAGGCTTTCATAGTCCTGCGGCAAAGACAAAATGTCGGAGAAGATCATCATCTGTAGTTTCTTTGACAACTTGTATGACGATGTAGCTAAAGTTTGTTTACATTTTGTAACGTTACATGTAATCGCGAAACACAGCAACACACCGTGACCCTAGCAACACACCAGAACGTAGAACTTTAAGTTGCTATCCAATCAGAGTGTGTGCCCTTTCGAATTCTTTGATACACGTGACGAGCTGTGCAACACCCTAGCCTAAAAAAAATCGTAAAAAAGACAACATTTGTGTCTGCTAGCGCCTAGCAGACACAAATGTTGTCTTTTTGTTTAGTGACACAATGGCCTTAAAGACATTGTGGTGGACTTTAGGAAGACTAGGAGGGCATATCCCGGCCCATTGTTCACTGATGGCGAGGCAGTGAAGAGAGTCTTTAGTTTATTCCTGGGGGCTCACATCACTGAGGACTTCTCCCAGGCCATACACACCTCCACTGTCATTAGGATGGAAGCTGAAGAGAGCAATATGCCTGTATGCCATATTTGTTTTCTTGTTTACACTCTATTACATTACTGCTAAATGTATGCTGCTAATTCTTTATTGTTTGTTTGCACACCGGACTGAACCTTGAGTGCTGCGTTTTTTTGTTTACTTTTTAATTGTTTTATTATTATTAATGTTGTTTTCAGGAAGAGCCATCCTAATTTAATTGTGTTGTTGTCTTGCACAGCAGTATAATGACCATAAAGTGTTTAATGTCTGATGTGAAACCCCATCCTCATCTGAATCACACAGTGTGTCTTACTGATCAAATCCAGCTCTTATGGCAGACCTCAGTCAAGCTTTGACAGTCCTTGAATTTGGACCATATCAGATTTTCCCTGGCGAGCTTTTGTGACTGACCATGTGCGTGGCTGCATTAACTGGAGCACAGGGAGAGCAGTACACACCATTGTGAAGGCAGGGACGTGACAGTGAGTATGCAGTACACACCATTGTGAAGGCAGGGACGTGACAGTGAGTATGCAGTACACACCATTGTGAAGGCAGGGACGTGACAGTGAGTATGCAGTACACACCATTGTGAAGGCAGGGACGTGACAGTGAGTATGCAGTACACACCATTGTGAAGGCAGGGATGTGTCAGTGATGGAGTACAGTGAGAGCAGTACACACCGTGTGAAGGCAGGGACGTGTCAGTGATGGAGTTTTAGCGAGAGCTGCTTCTGTCAGGCAGGTTTGCTCGCTCTTGTGGTGCTTTTTCTCGGAGGACATTATGATGTTTTGCAGCCTGAAATGGTTCCAGACACACGGCAAATAAAAACAGACAAGACTGCCAGCACAGACTTCTCCCTCTCTCCTTTTCTTATATCCCCCTCACCCTCTCTTTCTTTTACTCTCTCACTTTCTCCCTTTCTTTCTTTCTTTCTTTCGCTCTTTGACCTTCTTTTCTATATATCACTTTCTCTACCTTACTCTCTTTCTCTCTCTTTTCTTTCTCTTAGTGTCCCTATCTCTCTCTCTCTTCCTTTATCCCTCTCTCTCTCTCTCTCTCTCTCTTTCCTTTAAACGCAGGCCGTAGTCTCTTTGAAAAGAGTGAGTGCCCTCTTCCTCTTTTGTGCTGTCCTCCTCCTAATCCCCTCTACTCCTCCTCCTCCTCCTCCACTGTCTCCCTGCTCTACATCACTCACTGGCTCACAAATCCCCTTCACCACCTACCTGTCTGTCTGCCTGTCTGTCTGATTGTCTGTCTCACCGGCAGTGAGTGACAGCTGATGGGGAAGAGCTGCTGTACTCCTGATAATGCTGCCAGAGGGGCTTTAGTCATTCCAATGCTGTCATTTTGGATGTGGGGAGGGAGGGAGGGGGAAAGAGCAGGATTGGTGAAAAGCAATTCTTGGCAAAGCGGTTTCTAACAATGATGCTTGCCTTTCTGGCGGGTGAACTTAGGTTTTGAACTAATGTAGATAATGTTTGTGGTATTGTTGGAGACACTGTTATATGTTTGTGAGGAAGAGATGACTCTTCAAACCGTATTTTGGAAATTTTTGGACATAGAATCGATTCAATCCAGTTACTGAGGGTAAAGTTTGTACATTTTTTCCTATAATTTCATATGAAAGGACACAAGAAGGATGTTCTAAAAACCTACTGCAGTTTACTAGTGTCTTAATATCACTGAGCCCCTCCTAGGTCAGCTGCAGGGCAGGCAGTACTAGTGGCACACAGAGTGTTTGGATCAATGATCAGGGGCTCTTCAGGCCAGATAAACTCTGCTCATCCCATAGGAACCTCAGCTCATCTTCCTCTTCCTCTTCATCTTCCTCTCTCTCTCTCTCTCTTCCTCTCCCTCTCTCCCTCTCGCTCTATCTCCCTCTCTCCCTTTTTCTCTCTCCCTCTCACTCTCTCCCTCTATCTCTCTCTCCCTCTCTCCTTCTCTCTCTCCCTCTCTCTCTCTCCCTCATGCGGGCTGCCTTCTCTGCCACCCTTCCCGCCACAAGGGCAGTGAGATGCTGTGAACTCATCCGGGCACACAGCCAGCAGCGAGTGCCGCTAAGCAATCATCCAGTTCATTACCCCTGCACTCTGGCATTCAAAAACACTGCCCGCTGTCCGCTCGCCGCCTGCCCGTTCGCCCGCCCGCCTGCCCTCCCGACCACCACCCTCTCCTCTCCGCACATCTTCTCTCCTTCCCGGCATAGTCGAGACAGAGAGGAAGGCAGTGCAAACTGAAGCTCACAGTGGGGAGGAGAGAGAGAAAAAGAGAGGGAAGGAAAAAGAAAAAAAAGAGAGAGAGAAAGAAAGAAAGAAAGACGAGGAAAGAGAGAGGGAGAGTGAGTGGAGTCACACCACCAATGTCCTCGAAGTCACCGGATGTCTGGTGATCAGGTATTAGCTGAGTGTTAAGCTGACATGCTTGACATAGCAGCCATTTTTCGAGAGCGAATCACCAGACTGTCGGGTCCCCTATCAGTCCGTACGGCTAAAATGGCGCTCCTTAGAGAGCCCTTTATTCATGGGTGTCTCACATTTCTCTCTCATTCGAATGAAAGGATGCATAAAAAATCAAGTTCATTCTAGCAGTCGTCATTCCCGGTCCAAGTACTTTCTAACTGACAAGCTCCAGCTAGTTCCCTGTCGTGATAATGACATTCTTTGCATTTTTTCCAGTCAGTGAATTTACTCTGATGCCTGATTTCAAAGGAAGATGAGATTAAGATTAGCATTAAGATTGATGTGTGTGTTCAGTCAGGGCGTGCTGCGGGTGTGTGGGTGTGTGTGTTCAGTCAGGGCCCGCTGTGGGTGTGTTGGTGTGTGTGTTCAGTCAGGAAATGCTGTGGGTGTGTGTGTTCAGTCAGGGCGTGCTGCGGGTGTGTGGGTGTGTGTGTTCAGTCAGGGCCCGCTGTGGGTGTGTTGGTGTGTGTGTTCAGTCAGGAAATGCTGTGGGTGTGTGTGTTCAGTCAGGGCGTGCTGCGGGTGTGTGGGTGTGTGTGTTCAGTCAGGACATGCTGTGGGTGTGTGTGTTCAGTCAGGGCGTGCTGCGGGTGTGTGGGTGTGTGTGTTCAGTCAGGAAATGCTGTAGTGGTCGTTTGAATAAGCGTGGGTAGCTAAGGGAGACGGGGGGGCCCTCAGTGCTTCTCATGGGTAATGCTATGGTGAGGTGAAGCTGAGTGATTCTGCTCCGCTCCTCTCCTCTCTTCTTTCCTCTCTTCTCCTTTTCTCTCTTCTGCTCTCCTCTTTTCTGCTCTCCCGCTATGGTGAGGTGATTCTGCTCCTTTCCGCTCCTCTCTCCTCTCTTCTCCTCTCTTCTCCTCTCCTCTCCTCTCTTCTCTCCTCTCTTCTCCTCTCCTCTCTCCTGCTATCCTCTCTTCTGCTCTCTCGCTATGGTGAGGTGAATCTGAGTGATTCTGCTCCTCTCCTCTCTTCTCCTCTCCTCTCTTTTCTCCTCGCTCCTGCTCTCCTCTCTTCTGGTCTCTCGCTATGGTCAGGTGAAGCTGAGTGATTCTGCTCCTTTCCTCTCCTCTACTCTCCTCACCTGCTTTCTCCACTCCTCTCTCCTGATCTCTCCTCTCCTCTCTGCTCCTCTCATCTCTTCTACTCTCCCCTATAGACAGCCTCATCTTCTGAATTTACATTCACTGATTTAGTTCATTTCATTTTCATTTCAATTCACCGTATGTGGTGTCCACACACATGTAGATTTATTTAGTGTCGAAAAACTCTTTTATTAAAATTTCCAACAATGTGTTATTCACATATTGAATATATATTGTGAATGTATTGTGTGCTTCTGCTCCTGTCCATGTCAGCTTCATTTGCATTGAACATGCCTGACAAATTGAATTGGATATAGATTGGCATTCTATATTATGATGTGCCTTGAGAATATTACGTGTCCTTTATGAGATCAAATAGGTGAACATGACATTTTACTAAGGAACGCATTTTCATCATATGCATAAGTGACAAAGGAAAATGACACCTGTACATATGTCTATATTTATCTGTCTGTATCCTACTTTTCTCACATCTCAGTTGGGTGTCTGCAAACAGATACACTGACCACCCCTAAAAGTAAGCTGTGTATGAGCACAGCATCTCTTGGGGTCTCGCTGTTTACTCTTAAAGGTTTGATCATAATCCATTGATTTTTTTCGTGGAATTCAGTCAAATTCTCACGTTCTCACGTTCCTCTAGCTGTTTGCCAGTGTAAAACTCCAGTGTTCGTGCTCTGTAAATGGGAAAGAAACAAAGTGGCTTGTACTGAGCCTTACACTTTTCTATCAATCAACAAGGTTGCTTCTTTATCATTTTAATTCACTCAAA
>NC_045160.1:21281790-21284290 GCF_900700415.2 Clupea harengus
TCATACACACACATGCACAAGGACATACATGCATATACACACACACACACACAGACACACACACACACACACACACACAAAGTTCATCCCTGTACTTTCCTACCCTCCCTGACGGAGGCATGCTGAGCACTGAACCAGTAAGCAGCAACAGCAGCAGTAGCAGGCGTCTCCAGTGAAGCAAATGTTACCTGAAAATGTCCTCGACCAGAAATGTTGCCAGAGTTGCATCCTAGCCGTGCTATCCCCCCCCCCCCCCCACCCCCCTAAGTTCTGTTTCATTATGCTGCCGTTAAACAGCTTCTCTCTGTGGGGTCGGCCTGACCAAAGATAATCCAAAGCAACCATCAGACACACGCAGCCCTGCCTGATGGCATCGAACCTTATGCCACCGTATGAAAGATGCTAACAGATGATTCCCACAGAGATATCCATTCTGGTTGAAGGCATCACCATGTTGACTCTGTATCTGTTTCGCATGGATGACTGTATGTAGGCATGGGTGGGGGGTCAGAAGTATATGTATTTATGATGCTCTTAAAGAGAAGATGTACTTTATCTGTCTCTGTCTATCTCTCTCGCTCCCTCCCTCTTTCACTCTCTCCTTTATTCTCTCTCTCCTCTATGGAGTTAAAGGTTAGACTGAGCGGCAGAGGCTAGTGACAGGTTCGCATCAGGACACCACACTCACTCCACTGTCTGTTCGTACACACACACACACACACACACACACACACACACAGACAGACACACAATCTGAGACATTTTCTGTCTGGCCCTGGGTTTAGATAAGAGCATCAAGCCGAAGTTACAAATCTGTCTCTCTCTCTGTCTCTCTCTCAAACACACACACACACACAGGCCCTCTCTCTCTCTCTCTCTCTCAAACACACACACACACACACACACACAGGCTCTCTCTCTCTCAAACACACACACACACACAGGCTCTCTCTCTCTGTCTCTCTTTCAAACACACACATACACACACACACACACACACACACACACACACACACACACAGGCTCTCTTTCCCTCAAACATACACACACACACACACACACACACACACACACACACACACCTCTCCTCAGAGACACAGTGTGTGTGACAGGATCACTTGTCTCCCCAAGCAGACAGAGACTGGGGTGGGGAGGCAGAGTTGGAGGCGCCGGAGTGTAGATGGTCCCAGAGAGAGTGTGTGTGTGTGTGTGTGTGTGTGTGTGTGTGTGTGTGTGTGTGTGTGTATGTGTGTGTGTATGTGTGTGTGTGTGCGTGTGTGTGTGTGTGTGTGTGTGTGTGTGTGTGTGTGTGTGTGTTTGCGTGTGTGTGTGTGTGTGTGTGTGAGTGTGTAAGTGTATGTATGTATGTGTGTGTGTGAGGCACTGATGTGTATATGGTCCCTGTGAGATTATGGGATGGCAGCAGGGCGTGTGGAGAAGGTGATTACTGCTGGCGACTGCTGGGCTCTGTCATGCTCTTCTTCACTGTACTCACTTTACTCAGCGTGTGTGTGTGTGTGTGCGTGTGTGCGTGTGTGTGTGTGTGTGTGTGTGTGTGTGTGTGTGTGTGTGTGCGCGTGTTACTATGTGCCCAAAAGCCTGCTCTGGTGTGTGTGTTTGTGTGTTTATGTGTTTACGTGTACATAAACATACACACACACCAGAGCAGGCCTTTGTCCCTCTGGCTCTAGTGTGGTGTGTTTCAGTTTGTGTGTGTCTGTGTGTGTGTGTGTGTGTGTGTGTGTGTGTGTGTGTGTGTGTGTGTGTGTGTGTGTGTGTGTGTGTGTGTGTGTGTGTGAGTGTGTGTCTGTGTGAATGTGTGCGTGCATGTGTGTGTCTCTGTGTGTATGTGTGTGAGTGTGTGTGTGTGTGTCTGTGTGAAGGTGTGAGTATATGAGTGTCTGTGTGTGTGTATCTGCCTATTTACTTGCAGACTTTGGTTGAGCTAATTGAGTTAATTACGGAAGCAATCACAGCTGGCCATGTTTTGGCTAACTTTGGCCCTCTTCCTCTCTCCCCTCTCCTCTCCTCTCCTCCCTCTCCTCTCCTCCTCTCCTCCCTCTCCTCTCCTCTCCTCTCCTCTCTTTTTCTCTCATTTCCATTTCCTCCATAGAGGATCCACTCTGCTGCCCCCCTCTCCTCTCCATTCTCTTTCTTCCCTTTCTTCTGCTTTACTGTATATGTTTCATCTTTCATGTTCTTTTCTTTTCTTTCTTTTCCTCTCCTCTTTCTTTTGCTTGTCTTTCCTTTACTCCCCTCTGTTCCTCTCTCTTCCTCTCCTCTCCTCTCCTCTCCTCTCCTCTCCCCTCCCTCCCCATCCCATCCCCTCTGTTCCTCTCTCTTCCTCTCCTCTCCTCTCCTCTCATCTCTCCCCTCTCCTCTCCTCTCCTCTCCCCTCCCTCCCCATCCCATCCCCTCTGTTCCTCTCTCTTCCTCTCCTCTCCTCTCCTCTCCTCTCATCTCTCCCCTCTCCTCTCCTCTCCTCTCCCCTCCCTCCCCA
>NC_045160.1:21299290-21309290 GCF_900700415.2 Clupea harengus
ATTGCCTCTGCTTATCCTGGCTCATCAAATCGATCTCTAATTAAATGCCATTGTCGCCGTGAAATGCAGCTGTTATTTCAAATGCGAGAGTGAATTCGATTGAGATTGAAAACACGATTGCCAAGGCTAATAGTGCCACCAGCCTTGTAACCAGTGTAGGCACATTGTCAATGCTAGTTGCATTGGTAGTGATTAAATCATTAACTCTGAGTCGTAGGCTCAGCTGGCTCTATCTAATTCCACTGTTCGTGGTTAGCTAGTCCCCGTAACGCCTTGGATTTATCTGCTAAGACATGTATGAAAGCACAGATGAAATTGATTGTTATGGCTAGACCTGGACAAGAATAACTGGCAAGAAGATTTCATGCGCTGAATGTAGTGTGTTGATTATAAAAAAAAAATGTGACCAATTTTTTTGACCTAATGCAAGGCTTAAGATGTTATTTTTAATTTCCTTTAGCTCTACCGTTAGAAACTAAAAGAACCAGCTTGATGCCAAACTGATCCTGGAACAGATATGTTTTTTTGATTGTGAGATTCATTTGGAATGCTTGGCCTTCTTTTCTGAGGAAGCTGTGTGTTGTTTTCCCATGTGACCACAAGAGGGCACTGTTGTCACATGCTGTAGTCTTTCCTCCGCGTTGAGCCAAGCTTGGATCATGAGGATGAGAGTAGTGTTTCTGTCCTACCTGCATCTCACTGATAATCACCCATTATGATTCTCTGCTTAATGGTCATGGAGAGAAGAATTAGGAGATGAAACGACAAGCTTATTCTTTTTTTGTATTTTATGTCTGTGTATTCTTTCTTCTTTTTTCTTCTTTTCTACATTTAACTTAATTAACATCACTCCCCCATCTCTCTTTCTCTCTCTCTCTCTCTCTCTACCTCTCCCGCTCTCTGTCACTTTTAATTTCACGATGCCCTGATTAAATATTTAGAGGCATGAGAATTGCGTCAGATTTCTAAACGAGGCCTGTGGGGGTCTTCTCTTCCTCCCTCCCCCGTCATGCATCAGTTCTTCACGCTTAAAAGTCAGAGACCACCAACCTCTCTCATCTTCCTCTCTCTCTCTCTCTCTCTCTCTGTCTCTCTCTCTCTCTCTCATCTCCCTCATTCATTTTACTAATCAGAGAGAGAGAGAGAGAAAGAGACTGAGAGAGAGAGAGAGCAAGCAAATGAGGTAGATATATATATAGAGAGAAAGTGGGGTAGAGAGAGAGAGATAGACTGATATGGGTGGAAGGTGGCAAGTGAGAGAGAAAGATAGAGAGGGAAGGAGAGAAAGATAGAGAGGTAGGGAGAGAAAGAAAGAGACAGAGAGAGAGAGGGAAGGACTTAGGAAGGGAGAAAGCGTTTGAGAGAGGGGGAGAAAGAAAGATAGAGATAAAGATAGACATAGAGAGAGTGAGAGAGAGAGATTGGCGACATGCATAATGATGTGATTACCGAAGCAATCATATACTGTTCTTCTTAAGTTTTAACAGTGTGATTGTGCATTAGTGACGTGCCTAATTGATCATTAATGTGTGGCTGAAGACTTTAACATAAGGGAAGCAGATTGACCTGATGACGGCTATCTATGTGGGGGTGTACTGAACCAGTCTGGTGTAGAGGGGTGAGAATCCATGGAGATGACCCTGATCATGCAGTCAGTGTCACTGGAGACACACACACACACACACACACACACACACACACACCCACACTCACTAACTCACACACACACACAGACACACACACACACACACACACACACACACACACACACACACACACTCAAACACACACACACTCACTCACATAAACACACACTCACTCACACACACACACACTCACACACTCACACACTTACACAGACACAGACACACACAAACACAAACACAAACACAAACACACTCACACTCACACTCACTCACATACACACACTCACAGACACACACACACACACACACACACACACACACACACACTAGTGATGTGATAGAGATAGTGTACACTGGGCTTGTCAAAACAACAACACACACACACACACACACACACACACACACACACACACACTAGTGATGTGATAGTGAAAGTGCACACTGGGCTTGAGTCAAAACAACACATCAGGAGACATTTACTGCAAAACACCAGCCTTTATAGTTTATGAGTGTGACAAATATTGGAAAAGTCATTATGGAAATGGATTATTCCCTGGTCACATTTCATAAACATACCACAAATTGGATTTGGCTGACCCAGGCTGGAAGAATCTGTGGGTGTTGGTATTGGTTAAGTTATCATCACATTTACCCTTGCAGCTAGAAGGACAGGAGCACATCCCAGCATGACTTTGTTCCCAATGACTAATAACAATGGAAGGAGCGCAGGTAGAGAGATAGAGATATGGGGGCCAAAGGTCTAACAGACAACGCTCTGCACAGAGATCACTGATTGACCATGATAGACGTCATGGCACGATAGACATCATATGAAAGTATATCTCTATATATGTATATCTAAACAGAGGAGGGTGGAGGGGGGGGGGGGGTGGCTTCTCTCATGAGTTGAATATCATCCCCTGCTTTTATAGTCATAGCTGTGCACAGACACAGACAAAGGCAGAAAAGATTCTCTGGTGGACGAAGAGGAGAGGAGAGGAGAGGAGAGGAGAGAGGGGGGCAGCAACAGAGAGGAGAGGAGAGGAGAGAAAGGAGAGGAAAGGAGAGGAAAGAGTGGAGAGAGAGGAGAGGAGAGAGGGGGGCAGCAACAAAGAGGAGAGGAGTGGATAGGAGATAGAGGAGAGGAGAGGAGAGAAAGGAGAGGAAAGGAGAGGAAAGAGTGGAGAGAGAGGAGACCTCCCCGGTGTCACTGCGGAAGTAAATGACTCATTTATCTCATGGCCTCTAAATAATTGAACTTTCCCTCCGACAGGCTCTCATCCTCTGGAAATGTTCTGTTTTGTTGCCAGGGGTGACTGTAACTATGGGGAGTATTAGAGATGTGGGCGGGGTTAAGGGGCTGGCCATCAGGATCAGGAAGATTATTGATGTATTTCTTAATTTCTATTTTTCTTAATTTATTTATATCTATCTATCTATCCATCTATCTATCTATATATCCATCTATCTATCCATCTATCTATCCATCTATCTATCTATCTATGTATTTCAATGTTCCAGAGGCAAATGAGTGATGACTTCTTCTGCCCTCCTTAACGACGGCGGGGTGACAATGTATTATTAATGGGGGAAGGAAAAGAGTGTGTGTGTGTGTGTGTGTGAGGAAAAGAGATGTTCCCATGTAATATCGGCAGCAAGAGATGTGTCTTACACTCACACTCCCTCTTTACCCCCACCCCCTCTCTCTCACACACACACTCTACCTTTCTCTCTCTCACTCTCACACACACTCTACCTCTCTCTTTCTCTCTCTCACACACACACACACACACACACACACACACACACACACAGACTGTACCTCTATCTCTCACACACACACAAACAAACACACACTCTACCTTTCTCTCTCTCAGTCACACACACACTCTACCTCTCTCTCTCACACACAAACACACACACCCTGTACCTCTCTCTCTCACTCTCTCTCACATACACAAACACACACACACTCTACATCTACCTCTACCTCACTCTCTCTCTCTCACACACACACACACACTTTACCTCTCTCTCTCACACACACACACACACACACACACACACACACACACACACACACACACTACCTCTCTCTTTCTCTCTCTCTCTCTCTCTCTCTCTCTCTCTCATATACACACACACACACACACACTCTACCTCTACCTCTCTCTCACTCTCTCTCTCTCTCACTCACACACACACACACACATACACACACACACACACACACATACACACACACGAACACACACACACACACATACACACACAGATGGAACAGCAAGAGGATGTGTGCTGCATTATTGAACAGCAATAAAAGACATAAAGAACCTCAGTGTCAGGCGGCAACAGCACAATAGTGTGTGTGAGTGTGTGTGTGTGTGTGTGTGTGTGTGTGTGTGTGTGTGTGTGTGTGTAAGTGAGTGAGAGAAAAAGGTGTGCGCGTATATGTGTGTACGAGTGTGCACTTATGTGTGTGTGCACAACTGCCTAAACCTATTATTTCTGTATGTGTGTGTGTAACACTTTTCTAGAGTATCAGTGCCAGTTATGTGTGAGAAATCTGTGCCCCATTAAAATCGGCATAATGAGCCCTCTTGCCGCGCCGTGCCAAGAGGTGCTCCCCTCGGCACCTGTGTCACCGTAGGACTCCAAAGGCGCTGCTTTCAGTTCCAGGCAGACGCCACATTATTACAGGAAACCCAAGCCGACGCTCCACAACCGCCGTAATCATCCCGCATTCTGCCAGTTTCTCCACACGAGAACACCATTGACTATGTATGAGGCTTCCAATCGGCACGCCTTTTCTTTTTGTTTGTTTGTTTTTGTTGGCGTACTCCATCTATTTTTGTTGTTGTTATCGTTGCTGTTGTTGTTGTTGTTGTTGTTGTTGTTTTCTCTGAATCAGGTCATATGTATGGATGTGCTGAACTGTAGGATAGTCTTCACCTGTAGGATAATGAGACGCTGTGAGACACCGCAGGGACACGAGGACGTGAGACAGCCGTGGAGAACGCGCTCCGCGATGTCTCAGCGTGTCACGATAGGCCGGCGTGTCACCAAGCGTGTGGTGTGGTATGACGAGCTGGATAATGACATCAGACGGTGGCAGCGAGTCATGTAGACAGTGTTGTTATTTAAAGCCCATTGCACCACTGTGTGCCTGTGTTTGCCAGCTGCAAACATGCTTTGATGTGTTGGTTTGGCTCGAAACACCATGGTTTTTTTTGTTTTGTTTTTTTGGCAGAAGTCAGGTGAAGGAATGAGTATTTGTGTGTGTGTGTGTGTGTGGGTGTGGGTTTGTGTTTGGATCACATGATAACAGGAATGAAGGAGGAGAAGAGGAGAAGGGGGGGATGGAGAAAGAGATGGAGAAAGTGAGGGATTGGACAGGCTACAATAAAGCCCAGTCATGTCTCGCTGGTCTCCTTGTCACTGAATTATTAACATAGCATCCATGTAGGCGGAGAGAGAAGGGGGCAAGCAAAAGAGACAGGAGAGGGAGAGAGGGAGGGAGTGAGGGAGAGAGAGAGAGAGAGAGAGAGAGAGAGAGAGAGAGATCAAGAAAGTGGAAGACAGAGACTAGGAGATAGGGGAAACTGCAAGAAAGAGAGAAAAATAAGGAGATTGAGACAAGAGAGAATGAGAGAGAGAGAAAGGACAGAGAGAGAGAGAGAGAGAGACAGACAGACAGCGCGCGCGCGAGAGAGAGATGCTCTGTTCTGGACCAGACACTTGTATAGATTGAAGCTAACATGGCGAGAGGACCAAACCTGTGACCAGCAGCCCTGAGGCGAGGTGTCTGTCTTTCCCACGCTGCACTGCCCATTTAACCCCCTCAGCCTGCACACAGCACACACACACACACACACATACACACACACACACACACACACAGCACTGTCCCTCAGCCTGCACACAGCACACACAGGCCTACAGGCAGGAGCAGGGGGGAGGAGGCAGGAGCAGGGATGAGGAGCAGGGTGGAGGCAAAAAAATACAGGAGAAAGGAGAGAAAAAGCAGGAGCAGAGAGAGAAGAAGAGGCAGATGGGTGAAGAGAGGAGGAGGAAGAGGGAGAAAAGACAAGAGGAGAGGAAAAGAGGGAGGCAGAGGGAGAGGAGAGGAGGAGACAGAGGAGGAGGAGAGAACAGACCAGTGGAAGGAGAGGGCACAGGGAGGGTGAGGCAGGTGGAAGAGTGTGTGTAGGAGAAGGCAGGAGTGTGTGTAGGAGAAGGCATGAGTGTTTGTAGGAGAAGGCATGAGTGTGTGTAGGAGGAGGCAGGAGTGTGTGTAGGAGGAGGCATGAGTGTGTGTAGGAGAAGGCAGGAGTGTGTGTAGGAGAAGGCAGGAGTGTGTGTAGGAGACGGCAGGAGTGTTTGTAGGAGAAGGCAGGAGTGTGTGTAGGAGACGGCAGGAGTGTTTGTAGGAGACGGCAGGAGTGTTTGTAGGAGAAGGCAGGAGTGTGTGTAGGAGGAGGCAGGAGTGTTTGTAGGAGAAGGCAGGAGTGTGTGTAGGAGAAGGAGGGCAGAGAGAGGAGGAGGAAGGGTTCCTCCTACAGGCCGTGATCAGGTGGTACAGGAGGTAGAGAAGTCGTTTAGTAATCAGAAGGTTGCTAGTTCGATTCCCTGTCGAAGCGTCCTTCAGTAAGACACTGAACCCCTAATTGCTCCTGATGTGCAGTGTGCCATCAGTGTAAATGTAAAATGTGTATACATCCTTGTAAGTCGCTTTGGATAAAAGCGTCTACTAAATGTTCTACTAAACAGTCTGTCTGTCCACATGCAGGGCTGCGCTAGAAACCCATAGTAGCTCAGTGAGTCAGTCAGGAGAGAGAGAGAGAGAGAGACAGTGAGGACTGCTTTAGCTAAAAAGGCGCTGTGCCCTGTGACAGTGTGTGCACACACATACACACACACACACACACACTACACTGATGCCTGATGGGGAGAAGAACTATGTGACTGTGACACAACAACACCACATGTGAGAGAGAGCACAGTGTGTGTGTGTGGAGATGAGAGCACAGTGCGTGTGTGGAGATGACTTGGTCAAAACCAGATCACTGTCTTCACTGTCACTCATGTGGCTGGTATTGAGTGAGTAGTTGATCTGATTTGTATCCTCTGCTGTCCTCCTTTCTCTTCCCGCTCTCCATATTTATATTTTCTTCTGCCACTCATCTGTTCTTCTGTGTCAGTCATCAGCAGCTAATCAGCAATCAGATGCAGCGAATGGAGACCTCTACAGCTATAGGGTTGATTTAATTATCTCTTAAAGCTAGATACAGAGCTGTTTATAGCAGTGTGTGTGTGTGTGTGTGTGTGTGTGTGTGTGTGTGTGTGTGCGCGTGTGTGTGTGTGTGCGTGTGTGTGTGTGTGTGTGTGTGTGTGTATCTGTGTGTGTGTGTGTGTGTGTGTGTGTGTGTGTGCGTGTATCTGTGTTTGTCTCTGTGTTTGTGTGTATCTGTGTGTGTGTGTGTGTGTGTGTGTGTGTGTGTGTGTGTGTGTGTGTGTGTGTGTGTGTATGTGTGTGTGTGTGTATCTGTGGATGTGTGTGTGTGTGTGTGTGTGTGTGTGTGTGTGTGTGTGTGAGAGAGAGAGAGAGAGAGAGAGAGAGAGAGAGAGAGAGAGAGAGAGAGAGAGAGAGAGAGAGATTGATAAGTGAGAGTTTAAATGAAGTAGAGGATGGCCCGGTGGGGAAGCCACTATTTGAGGCAGATGTGTAGGAATAGCTGTAGGCCAGAGCTTATCTGTACTTCACTTCTATTTAAAGCCACTGCTGCAGGTTCATCTGTAGTACCTGGCATCCCTGTCTTTCGCCTCCTCATCCAGAAACACGACTGCTGGCGACTGATTCAGTGTGAGGCTGACAATTGTGTCAGATGGCGTTTTTCTAAATTTTTATGATATTTACGGTATTTACAAGTAATGTGTTTATGCTTGACAAATGTGTCACAATCTTACTCTCACATTTTGTATTTCTGTCACCTCATAATCATGGCATTTACACTGAATATGTTAGCTCTTTGGCAAATTTCATTAATTGCCATTTGGTGCTGGCTGCAGAAGCCGTTTATTCTTCCCTCAGTTAACTTTAAAATGTGAGTTTTATAGAACAGTATAAAACAGTTTGACTCATTTCAATCAGGCCTTCACCATTGAACACCAGCACTGAGCTCAATGTTGAAACGAGTCTGACTTCACGCCGCACGGAGACTCGTGTAGTCCTCTAATCTAATTAGTCTCTGACTGTGATACGAGTAGAACTCGCCGGGTGCCTTCGCTGCCCTGATTTAGACGTCTCCCACTGCAGCCTCACCTTCTGTGAAACCAATTTCCCTGGAAGATAACGAGGGTGACCTTGGGAACCTGGCCCTGAAAACCAAAGGCGATGCAAAGACTGGAGTTCAGGCGCCCGATCCTTTGAGCTCTCCTCTCTCTGTGGGCTGGAGAAGGCAGAGATGCTGTTTGGGTAGATAACAGCTGGTGTGGAGCATTCCATGGTACGGAGGGCTGCTGTGGGGAGAGTGTGTGTGGGGAGTGTATGAGCTTTAATAGTGTGTGTGTGTGTGTGAGGGGGGTTGGATGTGTGGATGTGGGTGTGTGTGTGTTTGTCTGTTTCTGTGTCTTTGTCTGTATTTGGGTGTGTGTGTATCTATGTATGTGTGTGTTTTTCTATGTATGTGTATATGTGTAAGTGTGGTGCCTGTGTGTATATGCACATTCCTGTGGGTGTATTTGTGTGTGTGAGAGAGAGAGAGAGATGAGCATATTCCTCTGTGTGCGTTTGTGGATGTGGGTACTCATGTACTAGTGCAGATATGTGTGCGTGTGTGTGTGTGTGTGTGTGTTTGTGTGTGTGTGTGTGTGTGTGTGTGTGTGTGTGTGTGTGTGTGTGTGTGTATGTCTGAGGGCGCGTCTGTGTGTGTGAGTTAATTTAAATTCCTACAGTCTATCTCTGTAAGTGGTGGAGTCAAAAGAAAAAAAAAAAGATTTGCTTTCTCGCTTTATTGCTTTGGCAATTCCGGAGCTCCCAGAATCCATAGAAAAGCATGTGAGTTGAGCAAGACAGTGTATCGAACAAAAGAGATTAAGTCACAGAGGGTGGGGGCTGGCGTTTGGGGGGGGGGGGGGGGTATGGCATCGTTCCCTTTCTCCTTGGAGTGTTTTCTGCCTGGGGGGGAAAGCAACATGACGCTCCCTTTAATAAAAAGATGGGAATGGCCCCTCCCTTTCTCTGTGAGCTCGTGATGGATTCCCTTCGTACGGGAAGCACTGACTGCCTTTCATAGGAACACATTTGGAATTCTTTATCGGAATCCACCAGTCACATTCCAACAAGAGGCATTCAAATGTTTCCAGAGATGAAGTACGACCTTTGACCCTCATGGGTACAGGAAGCATGGCTGCACACATCCAAACACACACACGTGCACACACACACACTTGTTTAATCATCTCCGTGGACAAATAAATACCCACAAAAACAAAACAGTATCCCATAAACACTTCTCTCTTCCAAAGCTCTCTGCACACACACAGTTTTGGTTTTACACTCTACCCTGTAGGCCTGCACACTTATGACAGCACACACATAGAAACATTGTCACCAGAGATGACGTGTGTGTGTGTGTGTGTGTCTGGGTGTGTGTGTCTGGGTGTGTGTGTGTGTGTGTGTGTGTGTGTGTGTGTGTGTCTGGGTGTGTGTGTCTGGGTGTGTGTGTGTGTGTGTGTGTGTGTGTGTGTGTGTGTGTGTGTGTGTGTGTGACTGCGGTTGACTAATGTTGTGTCACCCCTATCACTGTTCTATGAGCGCACTGACAGGCTGTGACCTGGTGGAGGTGATGACATTCACCGTCTATACGTGAAAAAGCCCAACGAGAGCCCGAAACAGTTCACCACCTATAGCCGTACATCCTCACTGCAAAGGTCAGATTTCACAGGTGACATTTACACACACGCAAGCAAGCTATGCTTTTTTACCCAGCTGCTCAGAGTGTGTGGAGAGTGATCAGAAACTGCCTGAGAATAACACGGTTTTTTTCTTTCTTCTTTCTTTCTTTCTTTCTTCCTTTCTTTCTTTCTTTTCATGCCTCTTTCTCTCTTTGTTTTTTGTTGTTGCTGTTGTTGTTGTTTCTCTCCTTTGATAGTTGTCAGGAATCAGGCGGTTTGAGGCTGAGTCCGTGCTACGTGTCTTGGAGAATCCAGTGTCTCTCCTTTATGGCTCATGTAAGCTTAGGGCTTATCCTCCCTAGTATTATGGCAGGATAAAGCCCATTGTGTGTGTGGGTGTGAGTGTGTGTGAGCGAGTGTGCCTATGTGTGTGTGTGTGAGAGAGAGAGAGAGAGAGA
>NC_045160.1:21314290-21321790 GCF_900700415.2 Clupea harengus
GAGAGAGAGAGCTTGGAGGGAGGAAGAGAGAGGAAGCATGAGAGAGTGAGAGAGGGAGGGAGGGAGGAAGAGAGAGAGAGGGAGGGGGAGAGAGAGAGGGAGGGAGAGAGAGAGAGGGAGGCAGGGAGGGGGGAAGAGAGAGAGAGAGAGGGAGGGAGGGAGAGATAGAGAGGGAGGGAGGGGGAGGAAGGAAGAGAGGGAGAGAGAAGGAGGGAGGGAGAGAGAGAAAACTATTCATGCTAAATGTCTTTGATATTAGCCGCCATTTTTTTTCTTGACAGATACTCATAAGATCTATGCGAATAGAATTCTTATGAAATCAATGATGTTGCTGCACACTTCGAGGTACCCTGCCTTAAACAAAGTTTGAATTTTTTATGGAAATAACTCTGCCTGTCCTATTTTGAGTAGTTGCTTAAAAACAATGCTGAACTTTAAGTCAGTGACAGCCTCCAGCACGCGCTGTACGCAGGTGTGTACGATCCTTCTCAGCCTCATCTGACAGCCTCAGCCTACTTCCCCAAACACAGCCGTGGAAATATGCTATATTTCTTGACAAGCTCTACCGTTATGTTTGTCAAAGGCCTGCCTGCATTATCTAAGACACAGAAGAACTTCTGCCTGCAGTGTGTGCCAGGTGAAGTGAAGTATGTGTTGGGTGATCTGAAGTGCAGAGTCTTATGCAGAGTTCCCCAGTGTTTCATTAATGGACACTAGTGATCCGTGTGGTGTGTGGGGCGTGTGTGTGTGTGTGTCTGTGCGTGTGTGTGTGTGTGCTAATAATGGACACTAGTGATCCGTGTGGTGTGTGGGTGTGTGTGTGTGTGCTTATAATGGACACTAGTGATCCGTGTGTGTGTGTGTATGTGTGTGTGTGTGTGTGTGTGTGTGTGTGTGTGTGTGTGTGTGTGTGTGTGTGTGTGTGTGTGTGTGTGCTAATAATGGACACTAGTCATCCATATCATTCTCTGTCAGGTGTGAGTTAGTGATGTGTCTGGGTCTGGAGAAGGGGTCTATGTATATGTGTGACTGTTTGGCACTGAGACCGGATGAAATGAGAAAAGAAATGACAATAAATAAATAGATAAATAAATAATAAATGACAATTAACTGAACTTGAACTTGTGTATTACTATAATAAGAAATTCAATTCACAGTACACTGAAGGCGTGTCGAATCCCTCCATGATGTTAAGATTTGTAGGATACCGTGAAGAGTTAGGAAACAGTGATCGCAGTTTAGTGTAGAATGAACTAAACACATTTCCCTCTATTAATCATACCCATACAGAACGTGTTTATTCAGAGGTCTATTTAGAGAAGGAAGGACAGATAAGAAATCTACAGTAGACTGGTGTGATGCGCTCTGTGACTGCAGATGGCTCTCTATCTCTATGTGTGTGTGTGTGTGTGTGTGTGTGTGTGTGTGTGTGTGTGCGTGCGTGTGCGTGTGTGCGTTTGTGTATCTCTGTGTATGTCTGTGTGGTGTGTGTGTGTATGTGTATGTCTGTGTGTGTGTACTTGCTCTCCGTGACTGCAGAAGGCTCTCTTTTCAGGAGTTCGTCAGCTATTCCTCCTCATTAGTGCATTAATCACTGTCTTCTCCTTTACTGTTGTCTTCATGCCATTGTCTGTGTGTGTGTATGCCAGTGTGTGTGTGTGTGTATGCCAGTGTGTGTGTGTGTGTGTGTGTGTGTGTGTGTGTGTGTGTGTGTGTGTGTGTGCGTACGTGTGCGTGTGCGTGTGTGCGTTTGTGTATCTCTGTGTATGTCTGTGTGGTGTGTGTGTGTATGTGTATGTCTGTGTGTGTGTGGTGTGTGTGTGTGTGTGTGTGTGTGTGTGTGTGTGTGTGTTGCTGCAATGCCCTACATCTCACAGCTTACTTAGCATTTGTTTTTGTGAGCTTTAGATTATACATGCAATTGCTGTATTATATGCAGAGAAACACACTCTTTATAGAGAGTGTGTGTGTGTTTGTGTGTTTATGTGTGTGAGAGACATCTTCTATATAGTGAGAGATTATACAGACTCAATCAGCTGGGCCTGACTTGTTTTAGACATTTGCAATTTGTAGGGGGGGGGTTGTGTGCGTGTGTGCGTGTGTGCGTGTGTGCGTGTGTTTGTGTGTGCGCGTGTATGTCTGTCCGTGTTCGTATGTGTGTGTGTGTGTGTGTGTGCGTGTTTGTATGTGTGTGTTTTTATTTTTGATTAAAATCCTTTTAGACCCTTCGCTACAAGTTAGACAACAGTTGTCTTTTATTCCAGTGTAAACACCAGACACCTATCACTTTCCTGACTGTGTGTGTGTGTGTGTGTGTGTGTGTGTGTGTGTGTGTGTGTGTGTGTGTGTGTGTGTGTGTGTGTGCGTGCATGTTTCAGTGTGATCCAGACACCCATCACTCACCTGACTGCACTCAGGCAAACGAGGCCGCGGTTGATGAACCGCCAAACGACAGGCCCGTAGCAGTTGGTTTGCACACAGAAATGAATCTGGTTCATTTTTGGACAGGTCTACCAGCGCCAGAACTCATCTTTCACTGTGAGATCATGAAGGGGCTTCAGTGGGCTGTGGGTGAACCAGAGCAGAGATTTCAGATGATCCACCAAGTGAACCTCATCAATTATCACCAGCAGCCCACAATCAATATAGTATCTTGTTTACCCTAACTCTTTTTTACTCTCGAGCTAAACCCAGTTTTGCGAGGAATATGAAAGTCTGGAAATGAAAAATTCAGGAGAGTTTGTTGGTCCGTTGTTAGTCTATTCCTCCATCAATGAGCGATGGTGAGTGTTTTAGTGTTGTTTATGCAGCTCACCTGGCAGAGGAAGGTGCTAACAGCATGGGCTCCAACAGCACAGCCATGGGCTCCATACTCAGCGAGTAGACATATTGTTGTGAAAATGTAGATCTATTGCTATGCTTTAAGTCGTTAATAACACATATTGGTGTGAAAATGTATATCTATCCTATGCTTTAAGTCGTTAATAACACACATTGCTGTGACACTTTTTTATCTATGCTATACTTTAAGTCGTTAATAACACACATTGATGTGACAATGTATATCTATGCTATGCTTTAAGTCGTTTGGAATTTTCGTTTGAAAAAAGTGGCTGTTGATGAATAAAATGTAAATGGAAAAGAGGGCATGCTTTCATTTAAAGTCTCAGCGGTTGAGAGGGTTAGTCATCATCAGTCATGTAGACAGGCTTTGGAGAGCTTGACTGGCTGCCGAGTCACACACACACACACACACACACACGCACACACAAACACACGCACACACACGTACACACACACACACACACACACACACACACACACACAGACACACACTGGCTGCCGAGTGTGCCTTTGTGGCATAATGAGGATCAGTGTGTAAGCCATCAGTCATCGTCAACACACAACCAGCCAAGTTATTTGTTTGTTACTAGCTAATTACCATCCATCACAAGTATGGATCCTGGCGAGCGTGACTGACTGACTGACTGACTGACTGACTGACTGACTGACTGACTGGCTTTTGTGTGTTGTGATCAGGACTGCTGTGAAGACAGATGATGCTGTGAAGAATCATTTTTGGAGTAGCGTTAGTGTTCCATTTCATCCGAAAGTTTGCATTGTGTGAGTGTACGCGATGAAGAGAAGCGTCCCAGTGGACTCTCGTGGCTTTGTTTTGTCAGCTTCGGATGCCTCTCTGTTTATTCGTCCCGTTCCTGAAGTGTTAATCCTGCCGGAGCTACAGCACGGCTAATTGTCTACAGGTTTGATTAAATGAATTGTGGAAAAATTATGTGCATCATCAAAACGCTAATTACCCTGCCCCCCCCCCCCCCCCCCCAACAGATGCGGCGTATTCAGAGAAAAGATGATGCTGAATAGTGTTTTAATGTAACAGTTGCAATGAAACCGTTTTCAATTTGTTAGTTTAATGGAACCTTTGCTCACTCTTTAGGGATATGATGCAAGAATGCTAATTTGATTTTTTTCTTCTTCTTCCAAGGGCTTTATTGCCAGATGGATATGGGAAAGGCAGAGTGTGTAATGCCTAACAGGTAGAGTCCTATCCCATGCTAATAGGAGACTCATTAGCTACATAAAGCCTCATATCACAATGAGTGCAGATCATCTGGACATTAATGTCTGTTCTTGGCGTTCAGATCAGATGATCAAATCTCTGAACAGAACTTGTGTGGATGAGAGATTTCTGTTTGATCCAAACAGAGCTTACGCAACAACAATCCAGTCTCACGCATAGGAAATAACCAACAAAAGCCTGCTTAAGAAAATACTTTCCACCCATTATATTTGAAGGGTTTAACAAGCATGAAGCTGGTTCATCTATTGTTCATCTATTGAATCTATTGCATATCTCCAGCCTTCATGCCTTCAGAACATAACAACTGAGGTGAGGTAGGTCAGCTGAACGAGGCTTGGTCGCCCTGGTAACCATCACCTTGGGCAACCATTTGGAAAGTTCCAGAGGTGATGACTACTTAATGTGACTGCACAGATGTTCTGTGTGAGTGCTGGTGCTGGTGCTGGTGCTGGTGCTGGTGGGTCAGGTGTTCTGTGCAGTGGTATGGATGACGGCATCAAGCCTGTGTTGTGTTTGTATTTTAACACATACACCCCCAACACATACACACACACACATACACACACACACACACACACACACACACACACACACACACACACACAGACACACACAGACACACACATAGACACACACACACTTCGATGTTTAAGCAAAGAACAAAAGATACAAACCTAAATGTAGTGTTTGCCAGTGCAGATGAAAGGTTGATCCATCATCTTGTAACCCTAGGTGTCTTTTTTTTTAAAGCCAGCCTTGACAAAGCGCCACCATCTCTTTCTCCAGTCAGGGGAGAGTCTGAAGGACTGCAGGAGTTCATTTGCCGCCTTCACTCCATT
Organism: Clupea harengus; assembly: GCF_900700415.2. Classification (NCBI taxonomy): domain Eukaryota; kingdom Metazoa; phylum Chordata; class Actinopteri; order Clupeiformes; family Clupeidae; genus Clupea; species Clupea harengus. The sequence goes on from NC_045160.1 coordinate 21,319,229, forward strand.
TGACAGCACTGGAATCCACAGGTGTGCTGTACAAAGCCCTTTGAAGCTGTCCTTCAGATAAATAGAGCCGTGTGTGTGTGTGCACGTGTGAGTGAGTGAGTGAGTGAGTGAGTGAGTGAGTGTGTGTGTGTGTGTGTGTGTGTGTGTGTGTGTGTGTGTGTGTGTGTGTGTGTGTGTGTGTGTGTGTGTGTGGATGTGGGGGGGGGGGCAGTGTTGGGTAATTCACTTCTGTTGAGGGGAGGGTGACATATGGCATCACACTCGTCTCATAAGTGGGATCTCATGCAGCCCTACTCAAAGTCCCATCCCATGCTCTCCTCAGAAGATGACAGTGAGTGAGTGAGTGAGTGAGTGAGTGTGTGTGTGTGTGTGTGTGTGTGTGTGTGTGTGTGTGTGTGTGTGTGTGTGTGTGTGTGTGTGTGTGTGTGTGTGTGTGTGTGTGTGTGTGTGTGTGTGTGTGTGCAGCCCTACTCAAAGCCCCAACCCCATGCTCTCCTCAGAACATGACACTTTCTCTCCTTTCTTTTTCGCCCCCATGGCTTGGACCGGTGCTCACACGCCATTCAGACTCACTGAAGAGAGAAAGATGGCAAGGCAACGGGCAAAGAGACCTGTAAGCAAAGTAATGGAAGGAAACAAGAAATAGAAACTAGAGGGGAAAGTATGTTTCACGTTCTTTTTCCCTCTTTGCCTCTGCCTCTGCCTCGTCCAACATTTTCATATATATATATATATTGGGACACTTTTGTGACCGCCATCCCTCACATATTCACACTATTAACAGTCAATTATAGTAGTAAATAGTAGTAAATAAGGAAGACAGTAGATACATGGACATTAAACAGCTAGTATGCCTCCCATGCTGGTGTCCTCATAGGCCCATGCTGGTGTCCTCATAGGCCCATGCTGGTGTCCTCATAGTCCCATGCTGGTGACCTCATAGGCCCATGCTGGTGACCTCATAGGCCCATGCTGGTGTCCCATGCTGGTGTCCTCATAGGCCCATGCTGGTGACCTCATAGGCCCATGCTGGTGTCCTCATAGGCCCATGCTGGTGACCTCATAGGCCCATGCTGGTGTCCCATGCTGGTGTCCCATGCTGGTGTCCTCATAATCCCATGCTGGTGTCCCATGCTGGTGTCCCATGCTGGTGTCCTCATAGTCCCATACTGGTGTCCCATACTGGTGTCCCATGCTGGTGTCCCATACTGGTGTCCCATACTGGTGTCCCATGCTGGTGTCCTCATAGTCCCATACTGGTGTCCTCATAGGCCCATGCTGGTGTCTGGGGCCTGTGGGAGGGAGGGAGGTGTGTCTCTCTCTCTGTGTGTGTGTGTGTGTGTGTGTGTGTGTGTGTGTGTGTGTGTGTGTGTGTGTGTGTGTGTGTGTGTGTGTGTGTGTGTGTGTGTGGGGGGGAGGGAGGGAGGGAGGGTGTGTGTGTGTGTGTGTGTGTGTGTGTGGGAGGGAGGGAGGGAGGGTGTGTCTGTGTGTGTGTGTGTGGAAGGGAGGGACGGAGGGAGGGTGTGTGTGTGCAGCCTGGTGTGGCGTGGGGAGCTCTGTCAGGATGCTTTGTGTCCTGCGGGGTGCGTGGGGGACAGGAAATGGGCCAGGCGTGTGATGGAGAGAGCGCTGAGATCAGATAAGGGAGGAGAGAAAGGGCTTTGATAGCAGCTGCTGAAAGGCAAGGGCTGATAGACGGCACCACGAGGAGGAGGAGGAGGACGAGGCTGCTTGAGTCTGTCCAGGCACAGGACCACAGGAAACAGCAACTCTAACAGTGAAAGCAGATCAGATTGGCAAGTCAGGTTTCCCAGTGAATCACCTGTTATGTGAATGACTACTAACTGTTTCACAACTCACTATCTAACTAAAAGCATCCCTATCTACTAAACTAACTAAAATATAATCTATTCTTGTACAATAGCAGTTGTATGTCTCTGACTACTAATCAACTGACTAACAAACTAATTGAGCATGGACTGCTCACTGAGTCAGTAAAATTATTACAATCATTATAAGTGACTGACAAACTGACCAACTAACCTGACATAAGAGTGTTCTTAACAGCCTACTGAGCAACCAACTAACCACACCAATACCCCGTCTGGTGCTTAACCAGATGCATGCGATGCCTCGCCCTTTTCTGAATAACTAATGCCAGAGTAAAATCTCCATTACCCCTGACTCGACATGTGTGCATGTAATACACGTGTCCGTGGACAACCAACCAAACCAACAGGTGGGTATGGCTTCCCCCTGGCTGTATTCATTTCTCCCTGAAGCAGTAGTAGGGACATCCTACCCAGGCTGGGGAACATTCCGGAATGATGTTGCATGTCTTTTATTGTCCAGAGCACATTATCCAGGAAGGGTGATTTCTAATTAAATACTAACTGCATTCTCACTGAAATACTAACTGCATACTAACTGAATACTAACTGAAATACTAACTGCATACTCACTGAAATACTAACTGCATACTAACTGAATACTAACTGAAATACTAATTGAAATACTAACTGAAATACTAACTGCATACTAACTGAATACTAACTGAAATAC
>NC_045160.1:21326790-21334290 GCF_900700415.2 Clupea harengus
GCATCGTGGACCTGGATCGTTTCCGAGAGGAGTCATGTCTACTAGCATCCTGAGTCAGCACGCTGAGGAAAAGAGCATTTCCTGTTTGTCTCCTTTATGGCTCTGTTTACAACCTTACAAGCTCATTACTGAAGACTGAACGCTGAGCGCTGAGGGGCAAAAGGGTTCTCTTCATCAGTTCAATGTAGAGCCGTCAAAGGTTCCTCTATGGGAACATAGTTAATCTGTACCCTTCTGTGGATGTGCAGAACTTGGGGGGGCGGGGGCGACAGTGGTACAGGAGGTAGAGAAGTCGTTTAGTAATCAAAAGGTTGCTAGTTCGATTCCCTGTCGAAGCGTCTTTGAGCAAGACACTGAACCCCTAATTGCTCCTGATGTGCAGTGTGCCATCAGTGTAAATATAAAATGTGTATACATTGTAAGTCGCTTTGGATAAAAGCGTCTGCTAAATGACTAAATGTAAATGTAAATGTACTTGACTAGAACCTTCTACCTAGCCACATTCTTGTTCTACCAGGGTTCTTGTGTTTGGGTCCTATCAGTTAACTGCACAGATTTGTATGGGCAGAGCTTAGCTATGGTGTCTGTCTAGAGCACTTAATGCATTTAGGCCGCTACGTGTCATAAGATTTCTATAAACGTCTCATCCATTTACTGAAGGCTGCATTGCGTTATTACATTATGAGGACCGACGCTGAATTTATACTGCATTCATTTATTTGAATCAGCGTTTGATGTGAGGCTTCCAGTCAATAAATGTGGACTAATGTGATGTCAAGCCTCACTCAAAGGAACTATTCATAAACACAACTGTTACCACTCTGACATTGTCCTTATTGGCGCAGAAATGAATGCACAACATAATTATAGGGAGGGGAAGTCTTTGCCAAGAGACTGTGTGTGCGCATTGGAAGATTCACAGAATCTTGTGTTTGTGCGCTGGGAGAAAATGGGATCGTTGAGACAGAGATGGCAGGACGAGCACCTCACACTGGAGCCGTCGCTGACATGACAGCACTGCCAGTGATAAATGAGCAAACAAGTCAAGCAGTTTCACACACGCACACACACGCACACACACATACACACACACACACACACACACACACACGCACACGCACACGCACACGCACACGCACACGCACACGAACACGCACACGCACACGGACACTCACACACACACACACACACACACACACACACACATACACACGCACAGCACACGCACACGAACACGCACACGCACACGCACACACACACACACACACGCACACATACACACACACGCACACGCGCACACACATACACAGTAAAACACACTTACAAGTACATAGACGGACACAGACAGACACAAGACATAGACATAGATAGACACACACACATGCACATACACAGATACACACGCATGCACACCAACAGACACACACAGATAGTGACGTACACACACACACACACACACATACACCCCCACACACACACACACAGAGACACACTTACAGAACTAAGCACACCACATTCACACAGGGCAGCCAACTGTGGTGGTATTCCAATGAAAGTCTCTCTGTGCAAAGGGATAAAGAAAATGAGAAGCGAACAGTGAGCAGTGAAAATGTGTGTGTACGCATGCCTCTCTCTCTCACTCGGTGTGTATGTGAGTGGTATCTGTGTGTGTACGCATGCCTCTCTCTCTGACTCGGTGTGTATGTGAGTGGTATCTGTGTGTGTACGCATGCCTCTCTCTCTCACTCGGTGTGTATGTGAGTGGTATCTGTGTGTGTACGCATGCCTCTCTCTCTCACTCGGTGTGTATGTGAGTGGTATCTGTGTGTGTACGCATGCCTCTCTCTCTCACTCGGTGTGTATGTGAGTGGTATCTGTGTGTGTACGCATGCCTCTCTCTCTCACTCGGTGTGTATGTGAGTGGTATCTGTGTGTGTACGCATGCCTCTCTCTCTCTGACTCGGTGTGTATGTGAGTGGTATCTGTGTGTGTACGCATGCCTCTCTCTCTCACTCGGTGTGTATGTGAGTGGTATCTGTGTGTGTACGCATGCCTCTCTCTCTCACTCGGTGTGTATGTGAGTGGTATCTGTGTGTGTACGCATGCCTCTCTCTCTCACTCGGTGTGTATGTGAGTGGTATCTGTGTGTGTACGCATGCCTCTCTCTCTCACTCGGTGTGTATGTGAGTGGTATCTGTGTGTGTACGCACGCCTCTCTCTCTCACTCGGTGTGTATGTGAGTGGTATCTGTGTGTGTACGCATGCCTCTCTCTCTCACTCGGTGTGTATGTGAGTGGTATCTGTGTGTGTTCGCATGCCTCTCTCTCTCACTCGTGTGTATGTGAGTGGTATCTGTGTGTGTGTATGTATCCCTCTCTCTCTGACTTGGTGTGTATGTGAGTGGTATCTGTGTGTGTGTGTATCCCTCTCTCTCTGACTTGGTGTGTATGTGAGTGGTATCTGTGTGTGTGTGTATCCCTCTCTCTCTGACTTGGTGTGTATGTGAGTGGTATCTGTGTGTGTGTATGGATGAGCAAACACTCCAGTCCTCAGTTTCATACGGCTCTTTGCTTGAACACCCCAGTGTGTGTGTGTCTGTGTGTGTGTGTGTGTGTCTGTGTGTGTGTGTGTGTGTGTGTGTGTGTGTGTGTGTGTGTTTGTGTGTGTGTGTGTGTGAGTGACGGACCCACCTCAGACGCTAGCCTGCGCTCTGTTAGCCCCTATCTAAACCCCACTTTCATCTCCGAGAAGAAGGAGAAGCCTCACGCTCTCATTTCCTGAAGAAGTCAGTGGGAACACTCCCTACTCCAGCGCAGGAAGAGCCATTTCCTCCCCCCCCCCCCCCCCCCCCCCCTTTTTTACATTTAATTTATCTCGTCGCCAGAGAGAGCGAGAGAAAGGCGAACAGGTTTGCATTGTCAGGTTGCCAGTAAATGAATTGCTATTTTCTTCTCCACTGGTGCACAATTTGAATCCATATTGCCAAAGGGCTGGGAGATAATTGGCTGGTGGCGGCTATGAGGAGTGGAGCAGTCTGCAGGAGAAGAGAGAGGGAGACATTCACCTGCAGATGAGTGTCACAAACATGCATACACATGTAAGACACGAAGACACACGACACACTAACACACCGACTTAGACACACACACACACACACACACACACATCCACACACACATGTCATACATCGTAAACATAACCATGTCTATGTTCACCCATAGGCATAACAAGCTGTTCAGTTGTGCCTACCCACTGAATATTCAAACCTTGTTTACTAGTATTATTGCTACGCAGACGTAGTGAGTCTCACATCTGACACTCACGCTGCGCCGCAGTCTATTGGACTTAGCAGAGAAATCCATGAGATTTAGTGAGATCCGTGAGATTCAGTGTCACAGTGGAAATCCGTAAGTGGCGCGGATAATACGAGAGACTTGACAGGTGTGCATGTTAAACTTGTCAGATCAGTGTCATAAATGTATGCATACACATCTAAGACAGAAAGACACACAAGGAAGACACACACAGACACACACACACACACTCACACTGTGTGTAAAATCTTGCTTAGAAACCCACAGAGATGATTTGCAAATAAAACCCTCTTGTACAATCAATTTCTGCGTAAATGGAAAATGATTCTTCATGCACACATTCATCTCATATGCATAACAGTGAATCTCTTTTGTATGTAATTCACGCTTTAGTCATTTAGCGTGCACACATACCCCCCAACCCCCCTTATTCTCATAAACACACAGACACACACACACATGCAGACACTGATGTTTTGATGTCGGGGCACGGTAATGGAGTCTTTTCCCGCTGTTAGTGCTTGGACTTTCGCTGTAAGTGTGATTGCTCTCCAACAGGCTTAGCTGGGGTTGCATGTGTGGCGAGCTTAAGCGGTCACGTCATTTCATTGAACTTAGCTTCCGATTCATTCTGCTTTCTCCCTCAGTGTGTGGAGGCATTACCTCTACAGACATTTTGGATTGAGCAGTCCTTGCCCCCTGGATCACATTTTATTTATTGAAAGATATTGCAAACTTTATAGTTTAACTTATAGAAATAGGAAGAAATATATTTTGACATTTTGGATTCATTTGTATTGTTGGAGCATTTCTGGACCTTTTGCCCCTAATGCAGTCACTCTGTGGAGATGAGTTTAATTTGGCCTTAAGGTTCGACTAAGTGTCCACTTTAGGGCCAGATTTCCTGATTTTCAGTGGTTTATTTAGAAAAGGTAAAGGCATTTTTTGAAGTACTCTAAGGCTGATGCTGTTTTTTCAGCCTAAATGTCGTGTTTTCAACAATATTAAAACAGTCAAACAGGTGCTGCCTTACAAAAACAACTAGGCACACACACACAAAAACATACACACAAACTCACACACACACACACACACACACACACACACACACACACACATATACACACACACACACACAAACCACACATACATACACACCCAAGCACACACACACACAAACACACACACACACAAACACACATGTACACACACACACACACACACACACACCCAAGCACACGCGCACACACACACACACACACACACACATACACGCCTGCTGTTTAATCCTCTTTACTATCATCCTGCTGCACACAGACCCCTCAGGGTGTTATATTGTAGTTCACACAACCTCAAAGACACAGGTGTGTGTGTGTGTGTGTGTGTGTGTGTGTGTGTGTGTGTGTGTGTGTGTGTGTGTGTGTGTGTATTCCTCTGGGTGATAAGGGTGTCTTCATTCCAGGCGGCGTTTCATCAAGGGGATTAATTGATTACCTCTCCCAGTATTCTGTTTTTTTTTTCTTCTTTTTTCCCATTACCTCTGGGAATGGAAGCGTGCAAGCTAGCAACAGACACCCTTCCCATTGCCACGGCGATCCATCCTATCGGGCCCCTGCAGGACCTCTCCAGCTTTAGATATTACAGAGAGTTATTTAGCACGGTTCAGATCAGTGTGTCCGCTCTCCGGCTGAGGGCCCTCCATGGCTGGGCCAGTGGAGGTTCAGTGGAGGTTCACTGGTCACCTGACTGGGGTGCCTCGACGTACAGTATGTGCGTACTTTTTTGTCCATTGCACATACACTCACATCCACACATCTAGTCTTACTCACACATACACACACACACACACACACACACACACACACACACTCACACTTTTGTAATATCCCTGAAGATCACTCTGTATCAAAAGTGAAACTACAGCTATGGACTTTCCTTTTGGATGAGGTTGGATTACAATTGGATTTTAACGATCTGGATCAGTTATTGTAGAAGAAGAATAGAATAGAATAGAAAAGCCTTTATTGTCATTGTATTCATACAACGAAATTTTGAGTGCTTCTCCTGTTGGTGTGACGAGGGACAACATATAACACAACAACAACATATAACATAACAATACTACAACTATCCAAAAACAGTAGGAACAGCCCCCCCAAAATATATATATACATTAAGAGTAGAACAAAGTGCGGTGGCATAGACTAAAGTACTTCAATAAATACATCAATTAATACAGCTTTGTTTATGCACATGTGTAAGGTGACTGAGATGGTATGTGACTTGTAGTCAATAAAGTGCTTAGTGTTTAGTGCATGTCGGTATTTAGAGTTCTGATGGCTGTCGGGAAAAAACTGTTCTTAAGACGCGTGGTCCTTGCTCTAAAGGATCTGTACCGTCTGCCTGAGGGCAGGAGAGTAAACAGTTGGTGGCCTGGGTGAGAGGAGTCTTTTAAGATGTTATTGGCCCTGCTAAGGTAGCGGGAGCGGGCAATGGATTCCAGGGAGGGCAGTGAGCAGCCAGTGATTTTTTGTGATGTGTTGATGACCCTTTGGAGGGCTCTCTTGTCTGCTGCGGTGCAACCGGAGTACCACGCCGAGATGCAGTAGGTTAGTACACTTTCGATAGTGGTGCGGTAGAAGGCCACCATCAGTTTACACTCCAGGTTGTTTTTCCTGAGTACTCTCAGGAAGTGTAGTCGCTGCTGTGCCTTTTTTACTGTCTCTGAGGTGTTGACAGACCATGAGAGGTCATCTGATAAATTGGCTCCTAGGAATTTGAAGGTGTGGACCTTCTCCACACAGTCCCCGTTGATGTAGAGTGGGGCCGGAACTGCACTTTGCCTTCTGTAGTCCAGAATTAATTCTTTCGTTTTTGTGGTGTTCAGTGACAGATTGTTGTCTGAGCACCACACTGTCAGTTTCTGTACTTCATCCCTGTACGCTGATTCGTCATCTTCTGATATGAGCCCGATCACGGTGGTGTCGTCAGCAAATTTAATGATGGTGTTGGTGGGATGGGTTGGAGTACAGTCATGGGTGTACAAGGAGTACAGTAGTGGGCTCAGCACACAGCCTTGTGGAGAGCCAGTGCTTAGAGTGATGGTGGAGGAAAGGTGGGGACCGAGTTTTACAGTTTGTGGGCGGTTTGAGAGGAAGTCCTTTATCCAGGTGCAGATGGAGGGGGAGGCCTAGTGCAGTTAGTTTGCTGACTAGTATGTCAGGGATGATAGTGTTAAAAGCTGAGCTGTAGTCAATGAAGAGCATTCTTATATAGGTTCCACGGAGTTCCAGGTGGCTCAGTGCGGTGTGGAGGGCTACGTCGATGGCATCTTCCGTGGACCTGTTTGCTCTGTAAGCAAACTGATGCGAGTCAAATGTGGGGGGAAGGGTTGATTTGATGTGCCGTGAAACCAGTTTCTCAAAGCACTTCATGATTACAGGTGTAAGTATTGTGAAGGGCGTATGCTGTTGCCAGGAATACGCATTCATACTACCCTAAGTTAAACTGTATGATATGAATATATCAGTTGTGCATGATACTCCCTCTGTTTTTGACCATGGAATCTGTCTGTTTCAGAGACAGTTTCCTGACAGGTCTTTGACACTAATGCGGTGATCCTAAAATAATCTCTCTTATGAATGTATGCATATCAACCACTGGGCCGTGTCCAAGCCCATAGCACTTAAACCCTCCAGCCGCATCCCCTCTCCAGTCCGTCCAGCAGTCAGGCATAGTTCAGACTGGCAGTTGGACCATAACATAGACTCCTCTGGCCATTCTCCTCACAGGGGGTTTCATACGGATGGGCTGCCCTATATCTGTATACAGGCTTCTTGGATGACTGTCTGATTGATAGTTCAGGCCAAAGATGTTGAAGGAAACATATTAGTCTTGTCATGTGCCTAAGATCTTCGGTTAGAAGGGATTGTTGTTGTTCCATGTCACTAGAGCACACACTTACCACTATAGTTACAGTAAGTTGTTGTTGGAAATTCTCTTTATTTGGAATAACCCCTTGAGATGTGCCATCTCGTTTTCAAAGGGGTCCACACACCATCGGACAGTGCAGAATGATGCATTGATTAAGGAGGTCTATCAGCTCATTGATACTGTTATTCAAGTATAGAGCAATAATGCTGATAATATGTTTGGTATGCTGTGCTTAGTGGCACAGTACCAATAA
>NC_045160.1:21341790-21361790 GCF_900700415.2 Clupea harengus
GAGAGAGAGAGACAATAGAACCACCCATAGGGGTTATATGTGTTTGTGTGTGTGTATATGTGTGTGTGTGTCTGTGTGTGTGTGTGTGTGTGTGTGTGTGTGTGTGTGTGTGTGTGTGTGTGTATGTGTCTGTGTGTGTGTGTGTGTGTGTGTGTGTGTGTGTATGTGTCTGTATGTATGTGTGTGTGTGTGTGTGTGTGTGTGTGTGTGTGTGTGTGTGTGTGTGTGTGTGTGTGTGTGTGTGTGTGTGTGTGTGCATGTTAGCATGTGTGTGTCTCTGCATGCCTTCCCATCCGTGTCCGTATATACGTATGTGTGTACAAGGGAGAATGCCTGGCAGAGAAAAAAGTGTGTGAGCGAGGGAGTGAGGGAGTGTGTGTGTCATAAGCTAGATTAAGCATCGTCATGTCATCTCTGAGAAATCTCCTTGTTTAAAAAATGGGGGGATATTTCACCAGCGTGTTTTATTTGCTGTCAGCGCCTTCTCCCCCTGGCAATGGGAAATGAAATGAAACTGACCCGCTTGTCCAGCCTTAGCCTGTAAAGCCACTCTCTACGGGGGGGGGGAGGAGGAGGAGAAGGAGGAGGAGGAGGAGGAAGAGGAGGAGGAGGCCACCTGAGAGCCCCTGTCTGCTTCTACTCCGACCTCCATCCTCCACCTGCTCCTCAAGTCTGTCTGGGTTACCCAGCGCTGAACAGAAGGTCTGACTCCTCACTGTCCTGGGAAATCATCTGGCTTTGTCTGTAGTTCTGTTTCAAAGAAGATATGCTCCCGCAAGAAACAGCACGCTAGCTAAATATATGGGTCAGCCCCTGACATTTTAAGTAAATGTTTATTTTACGAGGATGACCTAGTACTGGTTTCTTGGTTTCTTTGAGATATTCTGTCAGGTGTTGTCATGTCGATCCTAATGAGAGTAGTGAGTGATGGCTTGGGTACTGCAGCACAAGGACCCACTCTGAGTTAGAAGTATCTACTACACTGGCAGACAGCACAGTCCACTTTCCACAGGCAACAGTCAGGAGGCCACCTATTATTATTATATGGTGCTGATAATGAATATATATAAATATATTATTAATATAAATTAGTTAGGGTTAGAGATTGATGGGTAATTTGCAGTGAGGCTTATGTGACAAGTATGTTGACAGTGTTGTTCCATAGCTGCATGTAATGAAGTGGGTATCTATTTTGTGCCATCAAAATGAAGTGTTACCTACAGGACAAATATGTCTGTAGAAAGCCCCATTTGTCCATATTTACTCTGAAAAACAGGACCTGTCCCCACAGACATAATGCGGGGACATGAGTGATTGCTGGCCTGGTGGGAAGACTGATTGCTTTTGGGCTGCTGCTGGGAAAAAGGGGCATCCAAACCAACAAACAAACGCACAAAAAAATAAACAAACAAACAAAGCAAAACAAACTCCAGAAGACTAAAGAAAGGCTAGAGCTTTAGGACATCCCCATGGTCAAACAGTGGGAGACCAGTAATATGAAACATACATATATGCATGCATGCTTACGTATATACATACTTAAGATACATTTACACATGTTATGAAAAGGTACATATTTGATAAACATGCATAAAAGCACAAATGCGTACCTACATGTGCAGCCTTACATTCATATTTATATACCTAAATAAAACAAAGCTGAACTTGAAACCCATTAAGCACATAACTAATAAGTGTCCATTTCAAGCGGCCACCTAATGTTTGTCTCGCTGGCAACCTTGCCTGTAGCAAGGAAAGGCCACTTGTGTTCCTGACGCTCTGCTCTTTAAAGGAGACCTAGACGGAGAGAGGTCTTAGGGCTTTCAAACATCGCCGTGGGCAACAGTCAGATGCACTGTGAGTTAAGGTTGCAACAGTGCACCTCTCATAGCTGAAACACATTCTAGACTGTTGGAGGTTCACTGAGATTCTCTGATAGCTGAAACACATTCTAGACTGTTGGAGGTTCGCTGTTCTCCTCCGATGGCTGAAACACATTCTAGACTGTTGGAGGTTCACTGAGATTCTCTGATTGCTGAAACACATTCTAGACTGTTGGAGGTTCACTGCTCTCCTCTCATAGCTGAAACACATTCTAGACTGTTGGAGGTTCACTGAGATTCTCTGATTGCTGAAACACATTCTAGACTGTTGGAGGTTCACTGCTCTCCTCTCATAGCTGAAACACATTCTAGACTGTTGGAGGTTCACTGCTCTCCTCTGATAGCTGAAACACATTCTAGACTGTTGGAGGTTCACTGCTCTCCTCTCATAGCTGAAACACATTCTAGACTGTTGGAGGTTCACTGTTCTCCTCTCATAGCTGAAACACATTCTAGACTGTTAAAGGGTGTACTGAGCTCAAACCATCTGGTCATGCATTCATGCAGCAAGAGTGTCATTATGACGTTTCACCTACGATAGGATTCAACCAGTCCGCGCTGCAAATGGAAAGCAATGTCATCTTTCTTTTTCTGCTTTTTTTTCAAACAACAGGGTACTGCTTTATCATAACTGTTGTGTTCAACTGCTTCTGTCAGGCTGTTTTAGATGATTCAGGGGACCCTTTCAGTGGATGGTCTTTCTGATGAAATCTTGCTTGAGGTTATGCTTTCATGTGCTTTACATGATGTGCTTTGATAGGATACAGGCTGAGCTGTGATTTGCATTGGCACATGTGGTTGAGCAGCATTTACTTTCTTTATATACCTTCTTTGTACCACATCCATTTTGACAGTCTTTCACATTTTCGTGTTTCTCTCTTTCTCTTTCACTCTCTATCTCTCTCCCACTCACACACACACACAGGCACACAAGCGTAATCTTTCATACACATGATGCACAGACACACAGTCTTGCGCTCTCACTTTCTCTCTCTCTCTCTCTCTCTCTCTATCTCTATCTTTCTCTCTCTCGCTATCTCTCTCTCTCTATCTGTCTCTCTCTCTCTCTCTCTCACACACACACACACACACACACACACACACACACACACACACACACACCCTGCCAACCTGAGTAAGTTTCCCTGCACTTGTCATTTCAGAGCCTCACATTCACCATCACACCTCTGGGAACGACAAATTCCACTTTTAGATGCAGTGACTCTCTCTCTCTTTTCTTCCCATCTCTCTCTCTTTTTCTTTCCATCTCTCTCTCTTTCTCTCTCTCTTTCCCTCGCTCTCTCTTTCTCTCTCTTTTCATCTAACTCCATTTTTTCATTCCCCCTCCCTCCATGTCTCTTTATTCTCTCCATCCCTCTCTCTCTTATCCTCTCTCCACATCTCTCTCCCTCCCTCTCTCTCTTATCCTCTCTTCACATCTCTCTCCCTCCATCTCTCTCTTATCCTCTCTCCACCTCTCTCTCCCTCCCTCTCTTAACCTCTCTCCACCTTTCTCTCCCTCCCTCTCTCTCATATCCTCTCTCCACCTCTCTCTTTTCTCTCCCTCTCTATCTTACCCTGTCTCCCTCTCTTTATCCCTCTCCCTCCACCTCTCTCTCTCTTATTCTCTCCATCCTCTCTCTTGCCCCCCGCTCTCTCCCCCCCCCCCCATCACTTTTGATGTTGCTGATGCAGAGACAGATCTGTTCCTGTTGAGTGGGGACAGAGCTTGAGAGACAGTCCGCACTGCGCTCCAACCACTCCTTAGCTGCCCTGCTGAATTTTTGAGTGGCTGGACTGACTGTGAGAGAGGAGGAGAGAGAGAAAGAGAGAGAGAGAGGGATAGAGAGAGAAAGAGCGAGAGAGAGGAAGGGAGAAGGAAATAGAGAGGGGGGGTAGATAGATAGAGAAGCGGGGGGAGACAGTGACTTTTAAAATATTTCATTTCAGTGACTAATAGACATCTATGTGAATGCCTATGTGAATATTATCTACTGTCATATATTATCAGTTTGCTAATGGTATGGGAATATGTGTATTTCATCCCTATCTACCCAAGATTCCATCTCCTCTGTGCCTCTTTACACATGATAAACAAGTTCACCATTTCATCATATCTTGTCCTTGATTGTTTGATTCATGATTCCTGAGAGAGAGACAGGGAGAGAGAGAGAATGAGGGGAGAGAGAAGCAGAAGACGGAGAAGAAAGTAATCGGAATGAGAAGTAGCTGTTTTCTAAGTAGTTCATGTTTTGAATCTATCCTTCACTGCTCCGTCACAAATCACCGCCGCTGTCCTGATCGTCCAATCAGAAGCTGTTTTGGTGTGGAGCGGCGATCTGGCAGATAATGATGTACGGCTCGCTGCGGAGACAAAGGCTCATATCGGGACGAGATTTATGCCCCTCTACAGGGCTGGGATATGAATGCTGGCATGAGGCTGGGCTCACATGCTCACCGCACCGGGCTGCTGGCCTCGGAGGAGCCCATGTGGTCTGGGGTGTGTGTGTGTGTGTGTGTGTGTGTGTGTGTGTGTGTGTGTGTGTGTGTGTGTGTGTGTGTGTGTGTGTGTGTGTGTGGTCTGGGGTGTGTGTGTGTGTGTGTGTGTGTGTGTGTGTGGTCTGGGGTGTGTGTGTGTGTGTGTGTGTGTGTGTGTGTGTGTGTGTGTGTGTGTGTGTGTGTGTGTGTGTGTGTGGTCTGGGGTGTGTGTGTGTGTGTGTGTGTGTGTGTGTGTGTGTGTGTGTGTCTGTGTGTGGTCTGGGGTGTGTGTGTGTGTGTGTGTGTGTGTGTGTGTGGTCTGGGGTGTGTGTGTGTGTGTGGTCTGGGGTGTGTGTGTGTGTGTGTGTGTGTGTGTGTGTGTGTGTGTGTGTGTGTGTGTGTGTCTGTGTGTGTGTGTGTGTGTGTGTGGTCTGGGGTTGTGTGGGTTAGGGCTGGGATCAGTGTCATCCCTTGAGGGGCCCACATCAGTGGGATGGATAATAATATGTGCTTCAAGTTGACGGCCACGTAACGCAACACAACACAGTGAGACTCAACATTACAAACGCATCTCAAACCACACAACACAGAATTACAAATACGTCACGGACACAACCCAGTGCGAAACACTCAAAAAACACACACACACACACACACACACACACACACACACACACACACACACACTGCCACATCAGCTCAACGCAACACAAGCCTAATAGACGACCTTAAACCCCAGAGGGCCTGTGGCTTTAAGTCTGTCCCTACACGCAGACAGCTCCCCAGATTATGGATTTACATTTGTCCTTGTCCCTTTTTCCTCTCAAAAGTGCTTCCAGGAAGAATCCCTGGCGACTGCTTCTGATAGAACCAAATGAATAGCTTGGCTATTTGTCCTCAGGGTGCTGACTTGTCAGGAACAAGGCAAACAGGCTGTGAGTGTGTGTGTGTGTGTGTGTGTGTGTGTGTGTGTGTGTGTGTGAGTGTGTGTGTGTGTGTGTGTGTGTGTGTGTGTGTGTGTGTGTGTGTGTGTGTGTGTGTGTGCGTGTGTGTGTGTGTGTGAGTGTGTGTGTGTGTGTGTGTGTGCGTGTGGGTGGAGAGGGAAAGATGGCTTGCTCGGCTTATGCTTTTAAGAGCAGTCCTGTCCGGTCGTGTCCCGGTCGGCCTCCACTAGTCACCAGTCCCCCTGTGGAGCACCACCGAGGCAGTCTGACTGCTCCATCCTCCTCCACACTCCTTTGGTACTTTGCGAGAGGATGTTGTTCCTCCTCCTGGGGGCCTCCCTGCGCCTCCTCTCCTCTCCTCCTGGCTGTGTGTCTGTGCTGTGGTGTTCTGCACGTACAAATGCAGGGGCGGCATGTGTGATGTATGTGTTCCCCCTCGCTGAGGAGTGACACATGGGGACATGCACGAGGAGGCGAGAGAGAGTACAGGAACAAGGGAAGGGAGTTTGCTGCCCTCGTCCTCCTCATCCACCACCATCATCACACACAGCCTGCACTTCGCCATGACAACGACACAGCTCTCAGGCCTCTCTGCATCAGTACCAGAGCATCAGAGAATCGCCCGCAGCACGGCGTCCAGGCGGAGTGTTAGGGCATATAAGGATAAGCAACACTTTCTCACCTGCTCAACGCTCCCTTTTTTACCAGACGTGTTGAAAGACTGCCTGATCACACACTGAAAGGACTGTGTACCAAAACACACACACACACACACACACACACACACACACACACACACACACACATGCAAGCACTCACCCTCTGTCTGTTGGGTGCATGCGATCATGTTAAACAATAATGTTGTGATGTTCAATATAGAATATATTTCATTGTGTTAATGATTTTAACTGCTAAATAATGTTCACCCCTCCTTATAATAGATCAGCCCTATCACCCTTAATTGGTGGCAATGGCTTGGCCCCTTTAAGCCCGAGAACAGGAGGACAATGGATGTAAGTAAAGAGATCTCTTAGTTTGTAGAGAGGCTTGGGATTGCTATAAGTGTTGGTCCAAAGATACACAAGGTGGACATGTTTGGACCTTGGGTCCTAGTTGGGTCTTAGTTTGAATCATTTCCTTGTTTGTATCGTTCCCTGGTTATATCGGTGCCTAGTTTATAACGTTGCCTAGTTTTAGATCCTAGTTTTCTGGGTTCTATGCCCAGAACCATTTTAGTTTAATTTGTGAAGAACCTGGCTCATTTGGACTAATAAATACATCTGTGTTTTTGTACTGGACTGCCATCTCCTGCCACTCTCTCCCCTCGTCAGCACCTCATCCAGGCCATTCATAGTTTCACTAGACCTGTGTTATTAGAGGGCTAAACGAGCCTTTGACCAGGCTTACTGCCATTTAAGGTCATATACATGCTTGGCCACCTCTATGCAGATACAATCTAAGCATCCTGTTGATAAGTTCCCATCCAACCAAACATACGATAAACCTCAACATCTCAACACAACTCGGTCCCACTGTTTCTCAACACAGACATAGTAAAGAATAGTCTTCAGATGTTCTAATATACACTTTGAGGAAAAGAAATTAACTTGACTCCCAATATCAATTTTCATAGCAGGACGCCTTATTGCTTACTGCAATTTAATTACATAGGTCTCCAGTTTGTTTGAATAGTTCGGACCCAAAGCCTGTGGCAGTCAAGTCTTGCTGGTGGCATTGAGCAGACATTTTAAATTGTTAATGTTTATTTAATTAACTCAATTTGGACTACACTACACCATGAAATTAAGTGAATAATTGTTAAATGTATTTAATTCATTTTGAAAAATTACTCTCGCCTTTTTTTTTTTCTCTCTGTAATTTTCGTGCATGTGTTTACAAACGCTGAAATGACTCATTGGAAAGTGTGATTGAGAATGAAGTCTTGGTTATTTCTGAACAACATGATTTTTTTTTCTCATTCACCAGTAAAATGTCCCAGACGGAATTATGCGGTTAGCAGAGAAAACCCCATAAGTGGCTGTGAATATTTGACAGAAACAGTCTGCCTTGTATAAGCTGGTCATTAGCTGCTAACATAAAGCTGCTTGAACAAACGGAGTTGTTTGTGTCTTTAGAAAAGGTGTGCTTAGAAAACCCGTAATAGCGGTTATCCACATTACAGCATCAAACTGTGGGGTGTGTGTCGAAAAAACACGGTCACACAACCACCATGATGACTACGAGGCAGAGTGTTGAAAATGATGAGTTTCTCCAAAGGCATAGGTCTGGTATTTAGGGGTCGCTTTTATCCAAAGCGACTTGCAAAGGCATCCTGCACAGGCCGGGAATTGATTCAGGCCGCAACACTCACCACTGTACCACCACCACCCCGTTTAGATTAGTGATGGTAGTTGCAGAACGCTGCTTGTTGGAAACATAGACCAGGTCAGGGCCAGGTCTGATGTAGGGGTAGCGGCTGCCTCCTCTGGCCTCTCAGCTTCCTATACGTTGCAGGTTAGTAAACGATGGTAATGCTCATGTTGTTCATTTAGCAGGTGCTTTTATCCAAAGCGACTTATAGTCTAGCACAGATAC
This sequence comes from Clupea harengus, assembly GCF_900700415.2. Taxonomy (NCBI): domain Eukaryota; kingdom Metazoa; phylum Chordata; class Actinopteri; order Clupeiformes; family Clupeidae; genus Clupea; species Clupea harengus. Next base: position 21,349,691 of record NC_045160.1, read on the forward strand.
ACTTTCTTTCCATCAGTATGTGTGGGTCGGTGACCTTGGTGTTCTAAGGATCCCTGCACTATCGATTGATCTTAGAGAGGTTAGCTCCTGACTCCATAAGTTGACCTTGGTGTTGTAAGCATCCCTACACTATTGGTTGAGTTCAGTGATGTTAGCTCCTGAATCCATAAATTGACCTTGGTGTTGTAAGCATCCCTACGCTATTGGTTGAGCTCAGTGATGTCAGCCCCTGACGCTACAGGTTGACCTTGGTGACCTTCTACCTGGTGCTGTTGAGAGTCTTGCTGTACTAATCCATCCCTGTTGTCTTAATGTGTTGTGCTGCTACTCCTCATCCTATCCCTGAATCTCCTGACTTCAGTGATTTCTGTTTTAATCCCCTCAGCCCAGCACATTTAATGGCCAAAAACACCCCTCTGGAATCAGAGCAAAAACTAAAAGCGAAGCTGGCAGGTTGAGGTCAGGTCAAGGAAGTAAAATTACACATGCTGCAACTGTTATTAACCATATACATACATAAATTGTGTGTCTGTATGTGTCTGTGTGTATTTGTGTGTTTCCTTGTACGTGCGTGTGTGTGTGCGTGCGTGTCTGTGTGTGTGTGTCTGTGTGTGTGTGTCTGTGTGTGTGTGTCTGTGTGTGTGTGTGTGTGTGTGTGTGTGTGTGTGTGTGTGTGTGTGTGTGTGTGTGTGTGTGTGTGTGTGTGTGTGTGATGTACTTTTCCAGAACTTTCTCCAACTCATGTTCCATTTCTGCACAGACTCCCGTCTTCCCCAGGCTGCTCCCGGGGTGAAAATCTTCCTCCTCAGGGAACCTGACGTGTTTCCTTTCCCTTCCTCCTCCTCCAGCAGCTTCTCCCAGTCGGAGCTGAACCACTGCGCTTCAGACAGGCCTGACATCCTCTCTCTCTGCTCCATCAGTATGCAATGACCAGTGGGCAAAACCACTGCCCTACATCCTTCCAAGTGATGAATCACGGCCCACTCCGGGACTTCCGTGCGCAGTTTAAAGGCCTCCTCAAAATTCACATTTTTATTTGAGCAGCGCCGGCTGAAATATCTCCCAAAACCCCTACGAAGGCTAGAATTAAGATGCAGTCCCAGTTCTCAAGCCTCCATTTATCTATCCTGAAGCATGAGAGGGCCGGCTTCAACCCCCAACCAGAACCAGCTGCTTCCTGTCCTCCTCTCCTGTCCTCCTCTCCTGTTCTCCTCTCTTGTTCTCCTGTCCTCCTCTCCTGTTCTCCTCTCCTGTTCTCCTCTCCTGTTCTCCTGTCCTCCTCTCCTGTTCTCCTCTCCTGTTCTCCTCTCCTGTTCTCCTGTCCTCCTCTCCTGTTCTCCTCTCCTGTTCTCCTCTCCTGTTCTCCTGTCCTCCTCTCCTGTTCTCCTCTCCTGTTCTCCTGTCCTCCTCTCCTGTCCTCCTCTCCTCTCCTCCTCTCCTGCCCTCCTCTCCTGTTCTCCTCTCCTGTTCTCCTGTTCTCCTCTCCTGTTCTCCTCTCCTGTTCTCCTGTCCTCCTCTCCTGTTCTCCTCTCCTGTTCTCCTCTCCTGTTCTCCTCTCCTGTTCTCCTGTCCTCCTCTCCTGTTCTCCTCTCCTGTTCTCCTCTCCTGTTCTCCTGTCCTCCTCTCCTGTTCTCCTCTCCTGTTCTCCTCTCCTGTTCTCCTCTCCTGTTCTCCTCTCCTGTTCTCCTGTCCTCCTCTCCTGTCCTCCTCTCCTGTTCTCCAGTCCGGTTCTCTTCTTCCTGTCGATGGGTCTTATTGTGGATCTTTTCACGTTACAGCACTCTCTCACTCACTCACTCACAGCGTACATCTCACTGGCTGACAACTGACTTTGGTCGTTACAAAGTTTCAGCCTGAATGCTCTCATAATCAGAATGGTCTGGTTTTTAATTGGTAGACGGCACCCCTAACTTCCATCCTTTATCGATTCTTTAGCTCAAAACTTTTGCGAGTTACAAACACAGAGCTCCAACACTCATAGGAAGGTTTTTTTGGGGGGATACGGTTTAAGACAGAAAGTCTGATCTTTCTCAGAATTTGGTGGAAGAAAATGATCAAAAATGGCACAGCCTTTCAGAAGAGGGAAGTATGTGTCAAACGCTTCAAGCATTCCCTATTCCAGGTGCTGCTCTATTCTGATAGGTTGACATGCATCACCATGGAGACTGCCAGCAACCACTGACACTCCCAGTTTGTTCTCAGTGATGCATGTGGACTGGTATGTCAGTCTACCTCGCATGGCATCAATGACAGCTATAACATTGCAAAGCTCTCTTCTTCCCCTTCTTCCGTCTCTAAACCCTTCTGGTTCTTCTGTGGTTTTCAATCTGTAACCCCCCCCCCCCCCCCCCCCCCCCGAAGTCTTCTCAGCTTCAGTGAATTTCATGTTTTTCTTTTCTTTTTTGTCTTGCCATTGATTTTCCGCATCTATTTAGCCACACTCGGTTCCTTGTGCACACTGCCAAAGATTGGCTCAATCCCATTCATTCACTCGAAAGCCCACTTGAAACTGGCCAATCAAATCAGTTTGCTGAACTCCAATTCGATTAAGACCTATTTAATTAAAACTGCTTTTGAGTTGATCGGCAGTTGATCGGCAGAAGAAATTCTGTGAATGAACAACTTTCATTTTTCATTTGAGTTGCACTGATGCAATGCCTCAACATTCACTTACAAACTCCAGTTACAGGCACTCCAAACTCCAGCACTGTCTGTCTGTCTGTCTTGTCCATCTCAGTTCTCTCAAAGAGTTTCCTTTATTCTCTCTTTCTCTCTCTCTCTCTCTCTCTCTCTCTCTCTCTCTCTCTCTATCTCACACACACACACACACACACACATTCATACACACCCACACACACTTAGAAGCAGTCATTACTTTGCAAAACATTTCCTAGATCTTAGTCCCCGTTAAAGCGTCTGTTAAGACTTTAATCTTGAGCGCCGTGGCGGACGATGCTCTTAAACCAAACTGCTCCGGCTCTCCCAGCTCTCCCCTAAGGCCCTGTGATCCAATCATGCCATGCCGCTAGAAATGGGATCAGGGACTTTGTTGGGAGATTCTCACTTCCTTTGTGCCCCAAAATGGGATTTTTGCCTTTTCTCGCTGTTGACACTAAACCCCCAGCAAAAGTATAAAAAAAACAGATTAGGATTTCTGTTTCGGGGGCGGAATGACGATGATGATCATGATGATGATGATGACGACAATGACAGGTCTCAGAACAAAGTGTGTCATGGGCATATAGCTGCTCATTAACCGCTAATTCTATTAGACAGGTCTATTAGCGAACAGCAGCGGGTGAGACCGCTCCCTCCACTGTGCACCGCCTGCTAATTGGGAATCATGTTGAAAAAGCGCACGCGCTGTATCAGAATTGAATTAGATCAACGCGCTGCTCGTGCGGGAGAGAGAGCGAGGCACAGAGCGACGGAGAGGTAATCGGATTCCCTCTTTTATCACGACCACCTTTTCACATGTAATATTATATACTCGTCTAATCTCTCGCTTCGTTATATTCCGCCGGCGTTCTCTTCCTTTTTGGATTAGATGAATAATCCCTCTTTACATTCTGAAGAGATTATTCTCCCCCATGTCATGACAAAGAGAGCGAGGCTTTGATCCCCATCAGAAATACTTAAGAGAGACTTCGTGTCCATAAACTCTACAAGGGATTTACAAGTTTTTTTCACTCCCATTTTGCATAAATATGTACAAGCGTCTGATTAAGGCTCACCCCATATTTCTGCGTTTGCTGGGTCACACGGCTTCTTCTGAAGGAGCAGTGGCAATGTGACAACCGGGTGACCTCGTGTATGACGCGTAGGACTGGGAGCTCACTGAGAACGCTCTTCTGGTTAGGGGCACGAGGCAGCTTCATTGCCGGAGCCTCCAGTGCCGAGTCACCAGCAAGCAGGGATAGGCTGCGTGACGTGACTCACTGGTGGTCATAAGTGACTGAGCTCACATCCACACAGTCTTGGTCAGAGATTGTCTTCATGGTCTTCATGACTCAGCGGAATTCAAGGACACCAGTGTTGGTGTGCTGTTTGGCCTTAGCAGTGGAGGTCATGAACGGGAGGGAAATCCATTGGCCTTTACATGTCACGCACCAAAACCACGGCTTTGACGTCTTTACGTTTTTTTTTTTACAAGTGCTTACGCACACATATGCTTTCTGAAACTAGGTCTCATTTCTTTTTAAACTCTACACACAATTCAGCTGGACACACAAAATACCACAAAGTTTCCTGTGAAATGAAACAATGCATTCAAAACTCAAAAATCCCTTTTTTCAAAATAACTTTTATGTCAAATGGCAAACACAACATATGGTTAGACTTTTACCGATCACTAACTACACACTAGGGTGATGGATCTAAAACACCTGTCTTTGTTAGGCTAAAACCTTAGGCAATTAGGGTATTATAGTGCACTTCATTGCAATATATATATATATATATATATATATATATATATAATATGAATATATAAATACACAAATAGAGTACTTTCACACATTTCAGTATTTTTTTCTGTTTTCCAAAATACCGTAGACCAAAGTGTAGCACACACAGTGCATCTTTTTCATTTTTCAGTGCTGGAATGTACACAATACAAAATAGTTTTACAAAAAGTGGAGGGCAGGGGGTTGTAATAAAAAGACTCTTACAGTAGAGTTCTTTACCAAAGCAGTGTTCAGTATAGAAACACATCATGCACAGTATTTTACGGTGCGCTATGTAAGAAGTATAAAAAACCAAAATGGACCCTTTGTAGATGATACAGAAAAAGAGACCGTCTGACTGTACCCAGCCTCATACCTACCTTTACATACTAAGTCATTTTAGCTTATGCTTTTATGCAAAGTTATTCACGTCACTGTGAAGAAAGAAAGAAAAAAATCACCTTTTAGAAACACTGGTTCTTTCTCCTCCTCCTCCTCCTCCTCCTCCTCCTCCTCCTCGCAGTCCCTCTCCCGTGCACCCCGAGCCACTAAAAGCACAACAGGAAGATAAAAGAATCCAGGAGAAGAACCAGAGGAACCCGAGTGGCCCCCGCGGGGCTAGTGCAGCTTTAGAGCAAACGCACGCATCAGCATGTATGAGACTGTAAAGCAGCGGGTGAGATCATCACTCCGGGACCCTTAGGAGAGAAGCTAGCCACAGTCAGTCGGTGTTATGCTTTTTTCCCCCCCTCTGCAAATGCAAATCCCATTTCCACCTGCATAAGAGCACAGTGTTGTCTCAGTCTTGTCTCACTGAAGTAGAGTCTCAGACGTGGGCAAGAAAGGAGAGGATATTTGTTGTTGGACTGAAAATGCAAATAGGTGAATGTTACGATGGAGAAAATAAGTTAAAATAAGCTAAGCTAATACAGAATAGGCTGCTGAGCGCTCCGTTGGGATGATGCACAGGTGCAGTGTGAACTGCTCTGACGGATGTGTGATTTAGTGAAGCAGCGTGGCACCAGTATAGTCGGGGCTTTGGGAAACTTAGAGGACACAGCAGTGTGGGAGTGTGCTGTGATGCCAGTGTGAGAGGCCATGGCCCCATGTCTGCTGTGATGCCAGTGTGAGAGGCCATGGGCCCATGTCTGCTGTGATGCCAGTGTGAGAGGCCATGGGCTCACGTCTGCTGTATGCAGTAAATAGATGTGTATGTACAGTATACATGTAGTGTGGGAGGAGATGGTGGTGGTCATAACTCAGACTCTTTAAAAGACCAGATGCAAGACTGCAAGCTTCCTCCCCAGCTGAGCCCTTACTGCACTAGACCCCGGCACTGGTTCCGTCTCACAGATGAGTCCTTACTGGCCTAGACCCCGGCACGGGTTCCGTCTCACAGATGAGTCCTTACTGGCCTAGACCCGGCACGGGTTCCGTCTCACAGATGAGTCCTTACTGGCCTAGACCCGGCACCGGTTCTGTCTCACAGCTGAGTCCTTACTGGCCTAGACCCGGCACGGGTTCCGTCTCACAGCTGAGTCCTTACTGGCCTAGACCCGGGCACCGGTTCTGTCTCACAGCTGAGCCCTTACTGCACTAGACCCGGCACGGGTTCTGTCTCAGAGTGCACTCCTACCCTATCTGGGTTACTGAGAGTGTCGTCCACACTCTGACTCACTTGGCAGCATATCAGCCTCCTTTTGAAAAGATGGTCGGTGAATGCTGATGCCTAGCAACTGCCTCCTTAATGCCAACACACACGGACCTGCCCTGCCCTTCCGTACCAAACGCCAGAAAACACCTCACGACTCCTACAGCCTCCAGCATCCAATACTTGCTGGGTGTATCTGGATCAGCCGGTTGCTTGTTAATATGATGTGTAACGTTGAGTTATTTCTTCCACCATTCAAAACAGAACAGCAAATTTCAGAATACAGGGAAAGGTCTGAATTTAATATGATGTGTTAATATGATGTGTAACGATGAGTTATTTCTCCCATGATTCAAAATAGAACAGCCTGTATTTTGCAATGCAGGGAGGTGTTTCAATTTGGTCTGATGATGTGCAAGATGCTGAAATATTGTGTGTTTGTGTGTGTGTGTGTGTGTGTGTGTGTGTGTGTGTGTGTGTGTGTGTGTGTGTGTGTGTGTGCGCGTGTGTGTGTGTGTGTGTGTGTGTGTGTGTGTGTGTGTGTGTGTGTGTGTGTGTGTGTGTGTGTGTGTGTGTGTGTGTGTGTGTGTTGCATGCAGGTTGTGTGGTGCTCTGGACCCTCCAAGCTGTTGGATAGAGGGAGGCTTCTGGTCTGTTTGTGTTGGGAGCTGTCCAGCAGTGTGGTGCTGAAAACAGACCAGACTTAGTTAGTTAGTATTGAGGTGGGGATGGACCAGAGCTTCAGACATCACAGTGAACAGAAGGGGGGGAAATTGGCTGTCAACATCGTACCACAGCATAGAACATATGGATTTAATTAGGTCAAAAAGATCCCGTGCAAGGCGGGTGTAAGCATTTCTTTTTAGGAATACTAATAGCAGATAGAAATCATTAAAACATTCTCAGACAAGTAATGAAATGTGAACATGGTGAGGTATCATAGGGAAGGGTAGGGGGAGATGGAATCGCACTATGATTAAGTTTGGTGAAAGTTAGCAAGAGATGCTAACGATGGCTTAAAATAGCCTTTTCTTTGATTTAATCCTCAATTTATTGCTCCAGTTATTGCGTATATATTAGGGGTATATTCATTCAATCTCATACCTCTCATCTATTATTCAACAATATGTTCGCACAAATCACACACAAGTCACAAACACACACACACACATGTCTATAGTATTAATGTGTTTTTAATGCAAATACACCAAATTAGCAATCTCACACACACACACACACACATACCCATAACAATGATAAGACACCCTCACGAGAGAGCTGATTACTGGGATTCTGCGCATATGTTTGGGCTTATTACGCCTGTCATAGGCGGGCTGCAATGGATCCTTTGATTAATTAATTAATACTGGCTGTCTCGTTAGGGCCCGGGCGAAGCCCATTTGCTTTTTTCCGGGTCATTAGCGTGACAGAGCGTCATGGCCCAGCGCCGGCGCCGGAGAGGAGAGAAGAAAGGCTCCTAATGGGAATGACCGGGAAAGACATGGCACAGGCCAATGTGGATCCCCACTGTGAGCTGGCCCCACTCCCACTCCACACACTCATCAATCTGTGTGTGTGTGTGTGTGTGTGTGTGTGTGTGTGTGTGTCTGTGATTGTGCATGTGCATGTGTGTGTGTGTGTGTGTTTGTGTGTATGTGTGTGTGTGCGTGTGTGTGTGTCTGTATGTGTGTGTGTGCGCGTGTGTGTGTCTGTATGTGTGCTGGGTTTCTGGGGAATGCGAACATTAGGTGGCTGGCATTCAATACATCTGCTCTTTTATTAATTAAGTTTGTTTGTGTGTGTGTGTGAGTGTGTGTGTGTGTGTGTGTGTATATGTGTGTGTGTGTGTGTGTGTGTATGTGTGTGTGTGTGTGTGTGTGTGTGTGTGTGTGTGTGTGAGAAAGACCCCCTTTCCCTCCCTCTCTCACCTCACCCATGATGCACCTTGGCCCGTGCGCTGACTTCCTAGAGCCTTTGCATCAATCGCCTCACGTCTCCTCCGCATTGAATGAGAACAGAGGAAACTGGAGTTTTAATGAGCCCAAATGAAGCTGACTGCTCCCATCGGTGCTCTTTGTGTAGCCTGCTACTGTGACAATTTCCACTTCCACAGCTGTCAGTTTGTCTCCTGCTCCAGCAATCCCCCGGTTTCTCGTCAATCTGTGTGTGTGTGTGTGTGTGTGTGTGTGTGTGTGTGTGTGTGTGTGTGTGTGTGTGCGTGCGTGTCTGTATGTGTGTGTCTGTATGTGTGTGAGTGTCTGTATGTGCGTGTGTGTGTCTCTGTATGTGTGTGCGTGTGTCTACTCGTCACATCCAGTCGGGTCTGCCAGCAAATGGAGATTAATAAAGGACTTTAAATAAATAATAATTCCATGTTTTTTGGCTGACATACTCGCGCGTGGTGCCATTCTAATCAAGTGAGTGTTGGGTGAGAGATGGTGCTAGAAGGTTTTGGCTCGGAGATGATGGCGGTGATTACTGGGCTGACACGGGGGAGCTGATCCATGAAGGAGCACCTCAGGTCCCAGTCCTGCACCCAGTCAGAGCTGGATGATCAAACATGGACGTATGCACATAGGCTTGCACATAAAATACACACACACGCACACACACCCACACCCACCCACACACACCCACATCACACACACACACACCCACGTCACACACACACACACACACACAGACACACAGACACACACACACACACACACACACACACACACACACACCACACACACACACACACACATCCACACTCACACACACATCCACTCACACACACACACATCCACACACACATTCACTACCAAAGTGATATTCTGAAGGAGCACCTCAGGTCCCAGTCCTGCACCCAGTCAGAGCTGGATGATCAAACATGGACGTATGCACATAGGCTTGCACATAAAATACACACACACGCACACACACCCACACCCACCCACACACACCCACATCACACACACACACACCCACGTCACACACACACACACACACACAGACACACAGACACACACACACACACACACACACACACACACACACACACACCACACACACACACACACACATCCACACTCACACACACATCCACTCACACACACACACATCCACACACACATTCACTACCAAAGTGATATTCTCCCAGTCCCAAAGTAAGATTATAGAGCACATAAAGTCAGAGAATTTCACTGCCACAGTATGCATCTCCCACCCTATTTCACTCTGTCCCCCCATATAACACACACACACACACACACACACACACACACACACACACACACACACACACACACACACACACAAATGCGCAGAATCTCTCTCTGATGTTGTAATCCGTGAACTATCATTTCACTATCAACTTCTAATTGCCAAGAGGATTTACATCGGATCCCAGCATATTCAAGTTTTTGCACCGAACAGGGAAAATGTGAAATGATTTGCGTGTAATATGAAATGATGCATACATGCATTCTCCCGAAGATTATATTTAACACTTCATGTACTGATTTCAATATTTTTGCATGAATTAAATTCAATCATCTTAATTTAATAAGCCCATCTGGCCCTTAAGAACCCTCTTTTCTTAACAGACTTGTTTTCTGATATACATGGTCCATCGTGGTCCGTCATGTTTGGAGTGTTGAAACTTGAGAAAGATTTTGATCTCCGCGCAGTGATCCGTTTTGTACATGTTGGCTCCCCTGAGCTAAGTTTCATTGCGTGCTAACTCACTGTCAATTGTAATAACATTATCCTCCAGCTAAAGGCAAGAAATGGATTTTAATGTATCACTCAGAGTCAGACAGAGTTTCACTTCTCTTCTATTGTATCAGTGTGAGAATTAAAGAGATAGAGAAGGAGAGAGAGAGAGTGTATGTGTGTGTGAGTGTGTGCGTGTGTGCATGTGTGTGTGTGTGTGTGTGTGTGTGTGTGTGTGTGTGTGTGTGTGTGTGTGTGTGTGTGTACCATGTTAAGTGTGCGGTGGAGATCCCTGAGATGCCCAGGCCCATTAAAGTTGTGTTTGATGCGTGGGCTGAAGCATATGCAGCTCACCATAACACCTCTGAGCCTGCATGCAGAAACACAACACCACACCACACCACACCACACAATACCACCCTGATCACAGAGAGAGAGAGAGAGAGAGAACAGAGAAAAGACAGAGACAGAGAGAGAGAGGATGGAAGACAGAGAGATTCAGAGAGAAAGATAGGAAAAGAGAGGGGGAGAGACAGAGAGAGAGAAGAGACAGGGAGGGGGAGAGAGAGAGAGAGAACAAAGAAAAGACAGAGAGAGAGAAGAGAGGGGAAGAGAGAGAGAGGATGGAAGGCAGAGAGATTCAGAGAGAAAGAAAGGAAAAGAGAGGGGAAGAGACGGAGAGAGAGACGAGACAGGAAGGGAGTGAGAAAGAGTGAAAGAGAGAATGGAGAGGAGAGCGTGAGAAAGAAAAAGACAGGGGGAAGGGGAAGATAGGAGCAAGACAGAGAGAAAGAGAGAGGGAGAGAAGGAGAAGGAGAGAGAAATCCATATGAGTCTCCTTGCCAAAGCTTTAATGAGTTGGCTGGAGTACAGGCAGGGAGGAGAAGGATGATGGGCCAGCATCACAGCACACTTTTGGACCAGTCTTCCTCCCCACACACACGTGTGTGTGTGTGTGTGTGTGTGTGTGTGTGTGTGTGTGTGTGTGTGTGTGTGTGTGTGTGTGTGTGTGTGTGTGTGTGTGTGTGCCTGCGTGATTGAATGAATGTATGTGTGTGAGTGTGCATGAGAGTGTCTCTGTGCGTGTGCGTGGGTGAATGTGTATGTGTGTGGGCGGAAGGGACAGCCATCATGCTGAGCACGGTCTCAAGACACAGACACACACACACACACACACACACACACACACACACACACATGAGTGTCCTGTTTTGGAAAAAGAACTTGCTTGCTCATCACTGTGGAGTCTTTATGCGGTCCCCTTTTCTCCAGTCTGCTGTTTTGTTAACCCTTCTTATTATCAGAGCAAAAAAAGAGACTTGCCACGTATTATTATTTCTCACTTGACCTGCCAACACTTGAGCTGTGAGATTTATCACTGGTCTCTTTTTAGAGCTGTTATTGCTGTTGCCTCGGCTTGAATGAGTGTCTAATTTAATATAATCTCTGCTTATTTTGCCTTCGCACACAATATATTGAGCTATAAACAACTCTAAATATCTCAATTCAGTTTTCTATAACTGTGCTTTCTCTCTTCCTTCTCTCTCTCTCTCTCTCTCTCTCTCTCTCTCTCTCTCTCTCTCTCTCTCTCTCTATCTGTCTCGCTGCCCTCTGCTGTCAGACGGGCTCTTCAGACATTGGAAACTTCCATATAGCTAATAGCCAAGAGTGTCCCATGGGAATTCTTCAGAAAACTCACCTTATCCCAATATCTCCCTGACGACAAGCCCTGTACTGTGCAGACGCCAGATGACTGTTGCATACTGACTGATGTCCAAAGAGTTCTAATAGCCCTCCTTAACTTTGTCATTGTTGATTTCTTTAATCAGATGCATTATAGCATAGAATTGTGATATACATTGATGGGGTAAGATAAGGTCCTCCCCAAAATATGTTAAATGCATTATGGGCAACCGGAAAGGATTCTATAAAGTGCTATGTGAGTGCACGTTATAGATCCTTATAGTTCCAATGGTTCCAATATCTGCTTTAGTTCCTTTAGGTCAGTCCTTCTGTCCTGCCTTCCCTCACTCATACACCCAATGAATTCTCTGATCACTAGATGGATGATAAACAGTCCTTGAATGTTTATTGTGAATATGAAAATTACACTGCAGTGTCTCCTCCCTTACAGTGTGTCAAGGCACCACACAAACACACACACACACACACACACACACACACACACACACACACAGGATATGAGGACGAGTCTTACGAATGTCATCCATCACCCTGTGTTATTTCCCTGCGTGGCCACAGTCTGCTGCCAGAGGACGGGCTCTGTATTAAAAGGGAGGGTTGT
>NC_045160.1:21366790-21369290 GCF_900700415.2 Clupea harengus
GCAGCCTCCGCCACAGTCTCCAGACCCTTTGAAAAACCCAGCATGGCAGAGTAGGAGCTAAAATACCACACATGCTGTTTATTTCAGAGGAGACATGAAAAAAATCTATACATAGCGCCTTTAGATCATCATTCAAAGAAGCGGAGGAAGGGAGAGTAAAGGCAGAGGAGTGGAAGAAGAAGAAGAAGAAGAAGAAGAAGAAGAAGAAGAGGAGCCATTAGGCTTATTTTACAAATGGACTCCTGTAGGGGGGGCTTTGAATTAGGAGCACATTTTCCTCCCTCATTCTGAACCCGATGAGGTGTGAAAGATAGTGGGTGGGTTATATTAAAGAGCAGCATCTCTGCACACACACTCTCACACACACACACACACACACACACACACACACTCATACTTTCATGCACGTACAAATGCACGCACACACACACACACACACATGTTCTTCCATTTTCACACAAACACACACACACACACACACACACACACACACACGCACACACACACACACATACACACACACACATCTTCTTGCTTTTTCTCACTCACACACACAGACACACGCATACACACACACACCCCATGCTGGGCCAATCTCACCTGCTGGGAACATGACAGTGGAAGATCAGACGCATCTGAGAGAAGCTGCAGGATTATTGAAATGAGCTGAGTCATGCTCAGACATGCTCAGTCAGGCTTTCCTGAGAGCCGTTTGGGTTTGTTATTCCGCTACCTACCTTCTCCAGGAGATCCACTGCAGCGCGGCTGATTGGCCAGCTTGTTAGGAGGGGAAGATGCGGGGATCTGAAATGAAAAAAGGGGAACCTTGAGAAAAGAGTTCTGTAGTTGGGTTATTTGGCGTGCGTGTGTGTGTGCGCGTGTGCGTGTGTGTGTGCGTGTGGTTGTGCGTGTGCGTGTGTGTGTGCGTGTGGTTGTGCGTGTGCGTGTGTGTGTGCGTGTGGTTGTGCGTGTGCGTGTGTGTGTGCGTGTGGTTGTGCGTGTGTGTGTGTGTGTGTGCGTGTGTGTGTGCGTGTGGTTGTGCGTGTGCGTGTGTGTGTGCGTGTGGTTGTGCGTGTGCGTGTGTGTGTGTGTTTCTGGTGTTTGAATGCCAATATGGTGAGAATGCAAATGAGCATTTGAACTGTCCATCTCTCTGTTCCTCACTGTCCCTCTCTCACCTCTCCCTCCCTCTCTTTCCCTCTCTTTCTCTCTACCTCCTTTTCCCTCACTCTTTCCCACTCTCTCTCTCCCTCTCTCACCTCTCCCCCCCTCTCTTTCCATCTCTTTCTCTCTACCTCCTTTTCCCTCACTCTTTCCCACTCTCTCTCTCCCTCTCTCACCTCTCCCTCCCTCTCTTTCCATCTCTTTCTCTCTACCTCCTTTTCCCCTCACTCTTTCCCACTCTCTCTCTCTCTGCCTCCCTCTCTCTGCCTCTCTCTCTCCCTCTCTCTCTACCTCTCTCTCTGCCTCTCCCTCTCTCCTTTAGTCTTCCTCTTTCTTCTCACTCTGTTTTGCTCGTTCCCTGTCTATTACTTTCTCTCTCTTTTCTATCTCATTTCCACTCTTCTTTCATTTCAATACCCTCTCTCTTCCTCTCCCTCTCTCTCTTCCTCTCCTTCTCTCTCTCCCTCTCTTCCTCCCTCTCTCTCTCTCTCCCTCTCTCTCTTCCTCTCCTTCTCTCTCTCTCTCTTTCTCTCTCTTCCTCCCTCTCTTCCTCCTCTGTTCTCTGTCTCCTCTTGACTGCCTTAATTGACTTGACATTTGTGTCCTCTCCCTTTGAGTCCTGCTTCGGTCATTACGGGTGCCCCCCCCCCCCCCCCCCCCCCAATAACAATGAGGCTATATAAAGCACATGCCGTCCATGACTGAGAGGTCCAAAGGTCCACATGCCCCCCCCCCCCCCACCACCACCAGTCATTTCCTCTCATTTTCATATTCCTTTTCTTTTTATTTCATTCATTTTATTCTTTTCATTTCCTTCCTTCTGTTCATGTCCGTTTCGGACGGACGCTCAGGTTACGGGTCAGTGGAAGAGAGGAAGCTCTGTCCTGTGTGTGTGTGTGTGTGTGTAAAAGAGAGAAAGCTCTGTCCAGTTTATATTAACTTGCGCCCAGCGGTAACCTCCTTTAGCTGTCTCTGGAGGTGAGTGTGATGTCAGCGCCTGCATGGGGAATGTGGAAATGGGGTGACTGACATTCAACCCTTTGCTCTTTCATTAATGCAGATTTACCTGTGTGTGAGTGAGTGTGTGTGTGTGTGTGTGTGTGTGTGTGTGTGTGTGTGTGTGTGTGAGTGTGTGTGTGTGAGTGTGTGTGTGTGTGTGTGTGAGAGTGTGAGTAAGTGTGTGTGTGTTTATGTGAGTATGTCGGCAAGAGAGAGAGAGTGTGTGTGTGTGTGTGTTATATTAACACTTTGGCTATTTCTCTCTGAGTAACTGAACAGTCTGCTGCTTTGCAGTTTATTGTGTCTCCTTTTCTTCAAGGCTTCAGATGAGTCACTA
>NC_045160.1:21374290-21424290 GCF_900700415.2 Clupea harengus
TGCTTGGCATGATTGACAGCCTTTCACTCTGGGATATAGAAGGCTCTGCTTCGGCCACCTGGGCCACTCTACACTGCATCAAAGGGACCAGTAACACTGATAGGGCTATTACCTGTCATTTTCAGCTCGGTGTGATTGTGTGTGTGCTGGTGTGCGTGTGTGTGTGTGTGTGTGTGTGTGTGTGTGTGTGTGTGTGTGCGCGTGTGTGTGTGCGTGTGTGTGTGTGTGTGTGTGTGTGTGTGTGTGTGTGTGTGTGTGTGTGTGTGTGTGTGTGTGTGTTGGTGTATGTATGTGTGTGCGTGGGTGTGTGTGTGCATGGGTGTGGGTGTGTATTTGTGTGTGTAGGTCTATAAAAGGGACAGTTAAGTTTGACAGAGTTTGCCAGACTGCAGTGAAGCGTGTCCCTGCAAGGAGTGGGGCTGTCAGAGCCACTGGACACAGGCCCTCACTGTGTGTGTGTGTGTGTGTGTGTGTGCGTGTGTGTGTGTGTGTGTGTGTGTGTGTGTGTGTGTTTGAGTATATACACACATTTGCACCTTACATTCTTTTCTTCAGTGTGTGTTTTGTGCAACTGCACACACTCACACATTCACACACACACACATCCACACAAACATACACACACATACACATACACAGTGTGTGTCAGATCGTCCCTGTATCTCTCTCTCTCTTTCTTTCTCACTTTGTATCTCTCTCCCTCTTTCTCGCTCTCTCTCTCTCTCTCTCTTTCTCTCGCTCTCACTCAGTATCTGTCAACAAATCTAACAGCTCCGTTTTGATCCGATTCACGCCATGACTTTCATTTCAGAGGAATGGAAAGCGTTTGAGCTTTCTTAGATCTCCCTGTCTGGCTTCCCTCCAAAACACACACACACACACACATAATTTTCTCTTCCATACGTACAACCCCACGCAGCTGTGTGTGTGTTTGTGTGTGTGTGTATATGTTTCAGACAGCTTGCATTATGGTAATCCATTTTGCGGGGAAGAGAGGAAAGCAAATTGGAGTTTCACGTTTCGTTTTGCGTTGCGCCTCCGTAGCCATCTGTGCACAGGGGCCAAGACCGTGTTAGATGCAGTCCTCCCACTCAGGCTGGGAACACAGATCTGGGAGGCTGGAATATGAGCAGGGTGAGCCAACGTTGGGTAATTAAGAAAAAGGAAGAGGCAGATTAAACAAAGGCTTTAAAGCTGCTGTATGTGTTATTTACACCTTTAGAATGGTGAGGTTGATCCAACGTATGGGTTATTAGGGAGATGAGATTCTTAAAGCTGCTGTATGTGTTATTTACACCTTTAGAATGGTGAGGTTGATCCAACGTATGGGTTATTGAGAGCCTTAAAGCTGCAGTAATTGATATTTCTGTAAAACATGCAAAGCAACAATATGTAGGCTTGTACAGTATTTTAAAGGTATGTTTCTATAGTTGGCTGGTTTTTATATCGTCTTCAAATAAATTTTGATGTGAACAAGATATTAAGTAGTGTGAATGCGATGATGAATTGTGCGCACTAAATAAGTAGTGTGGATGCGATGATGAATTGTGCGCACTAAATGAAGAAATACTCTCTTTTCAGGCCTTCGGGGGCTTCGTGTAAATGAGCAAAACTAGCAGACAGAATTCTGCTTCCAGTGCACCTGAGAGATTTCCCTATGCAGGCATCAAACGTGCAATCTAGATTACACCTGCTTTAAAAAGGCAAAAAAACTGCCTTTCACCGCAAAACAAACTCTCCACCCCTAATCAGTACCTAATCAGCCATTCAGTGTGCATCTCTTCCCATGTTTTCCCAAAACTTTTCCCACAACCCTCCCATGAATCCGTAATGAAGAGTACGGAAAGTTCAACTTGTCATTGTGCGCTTCTGCAACACGGAGAGCGTTTTTTTAGGAGCGTGTAGTCACACACACACACACACACACACACACAGAGTGTTTGTTCATACTACACCATGTTTTTAAGCCCAGGTTGCAACAAAATAACGCCTGAAAATGGGTCCCAATGTGTTAGTCCATCTGCCCATCTGAGGAGAATGATACGTTTATAGAGCTCTGTAATCAGTAGATCAAGATGCATATTCAGTGCACATACATTAACCAATAAGAAAATCAGTAGAGATGGACATCTGTATCTGCCAATCACATGTTCCACGGGTTGAAGAGAGGGGACTGAGGCAGGGAGTAGTCTGTGTAAGTCCCGCCTCCATGAGATCATCTTAGGCTTCTGTCAGCAGTAGATCGGACTCTACGGACTCCACTTCTTTTTTTATTTCTATCTTCCTTCCCAGCTTTATGGCCTTTGAGGGTTCCCTATGGAGAATGAAAATGTCTCTCCCTTAAGGGAGACATAAAACTTTAAGAACCCTAAAGGCTTCTACGCCGCCCCCCTCTTTTTCTACGCAGACACAATTACACTAAACTATAACCTCAAGCCTGGCCGGTTTCACAGACTGGTCTCCCAGTGTCTCCACTCCATGCCCCTAACAGTCATCAGTCCACTGCCCTGGTCCCTGTCAGACGGGCCCTGATTAAATGGCCGGGTGCTGGAGTCCCTCTCTGACTCTCTCTCTGTTCAAGTGAAACTTTCTCACTAATCTCATTTCATGCTCTCATCCCCACAATCACACTCAGTGTCAGCTGCACTCTCCTGGAGACAGACACGAGCAGAGAGGAGCCATCAAACTTCAGAGGGGCTCAGGAGGACTAGCCTTCCTCTCCTCTCTCTCTCTCTCTCTCTCTCTCTCTCCTGCTCTCTGTGTCTCTCTATCTGTCTCACAGTCACACTTTCACCATGCGTCTTCCTCTCTCTTTTCCTCTCTCTCTTTTTGTCTCTTTTTGTCTCTTTTCATTGTTCTCTCTTTTCCTTTCCTCCTTCTCTCTTCCTCTCTCCCCTCTCTTCATCAGTTCTGGTCTCCCTCTAGTATCTCTAATTTCCCCCCCCTCTCTCTCTCCCTCTATTTCTCACTCTGTCCCTTTTTCCATATCTGTTCATTGTGCTCTGCCATTGATGTCTCATCATAGGTTAGCCAAAATCATCCCCTTTCTCCCTCTCTCTCTATCTTTCTTGCTCCCCCTCCTTTACTCTCTCCTTCCCTCTCTCCCTCCCTCTCTCCCTCCATCGTCTACACCTATGCCTGTCTTCCTCTGGTTTCTCCTCCACCTAAATCACCCCCGGCGGAATATAACAGTGAGCCGATGAGCCTGTGCCTGCGTCTCTGGCGGCCGTAATGGATTAATCAATGGCGGGCAGCTCACCAATCACGCGGCTTTATCTGGCCTTAACGGACAGGCTCCTCACTTGCCGCTGCTGATGCTTGGTGTGTGTGTGTGTGTGTTTGTGTGTATGTGTGTGTGTTTGTGTGTATGATGCTAGGTGGGTCGGTGTGTGTGTGTGTGTGGGTCGGTGTGTGTGTGTGTGTGTGTGTGTGTGTGTGTGTGTGTGTGTGTGTGTGTGTGTGTGTGTGTGTGTGTGTGTGTGTGTGTGTGTGTGTGTCTGTGTGTGTGTGATTGTGATCCACTCAGCCCAGGCGGTGCTGGCAGCATTGATGTGATTGTTGTGATGTTAGTTTTAGCGTGAGCATTGCCTTGTCACGCTCTCACTCGCTCACAGCTCTCCTCCGTCAGACAGGAGGGTGCTTGAGAGGAGATGAGAAGATAAAGAGAGTGGAGGAGAGTAGAGGAGATGGGTAGTGGGGGATGGATTGATGGGGGAGAGGAGAGGAGAGGAGATGGGTAGTGTGGGATGGATTGATGTGGGAGAGGAGAGGAGAGGAGATGGGTAGTGTGAGATGGATTGATTTGGGAGAGGAGAGGAGAGGAGATGGGTAGTGTGGGATGGATTGATGGGGGAGAGGTACTGGGATAGAGAGGCAGAGAGGATGGGTGAGGCCAGGAAAAGGCCAGAATGAGGGTGTGAATTGAGAGAACCTGTAGGAGGTGAATGGAGAGAACCCAAGACTTGGTATTTCAGATGTGTTACAAGGTATCTAACTGGATATGAACGAAAGCAGAGATCAATATCAGTCCAAAGAGTCGGTGTTGGCATTCACCTCTGCCTTCTCTTTCTCTTACTCCCTCCCTCCTCCCTCCCCCCTCTCTCTCTCTCCACCTGTCTCTCTTCATCCCTCTCTCTTCTCCCCCTCTCTCTCCACCTGTTTCTCTCCCTCCCTCTCTCTTCTCCCCCTCTCTCTCCACCTGTCTCTCTTCCTCCCTCTCTCTTCCCCCCTTTCTCTCTCTCTCCACCTGTCTCTTTTCCTCCCTCTCCCCCCTCTCTCTCTCTACCTGTCTCACTTCCTCTCTCTCTTTCTCCCTGTACCTCTCTCTGCCTTCATCTCCTCACTCCTAACCCACCTCCTCACTGTAATTGTTATGACAATGGAAAGAGTAAGTATGCAAGATATTGTTTCGCTCCTTGGAGTTCTTCTACTTTTTTAATCAGCAAATGAACTGTATGCCTTTCGGTTTGTTTGTCTTTGCACCTAAAATCCATATGTAATCACAGCAAACAGGTCTGTCATCAATATCTCTAATCATGTGGGACCCGCACGCTTATTACAGGCATTAGTATTTCAATAATGTTGCGTTTCTGTGTGTCGCTTTGCATTTGTGGCGGCCATAGGGAAGAAACTGGTGCTATTCCACTGAAATGCAACTTTGAGCAAAATCTATAGCTCAGCGCCACAGCTTTTAAACACAGACGATAAGGCAGAAGGCACACAGCCTTTAAACACAGACGATAGGGCAGAAGGCACACAGCCTTTAAACACAGACGATAGGGCAGAAGGCAGCAATTTGATGTAATTCCATAACAAGATGGAGGACTGTAATTGCAAGGGGTGATATCATGTGGACCTGCTGGAGCGAGAAATGGCCTAATTTATTAGATTGAGAGAGGGAGAGATAGAGAGAGAGAGAGAGCGAAAGAGGAAGAGAGGCTGAGATAACACAAGGTGAGAGTGTAACGTGGCCCACAGAAGATGAAGTCACACATGTGCTGATGTAGACATGAAATTTGTATGAAATATTTTACACTATTTTCAGAATCACCTGTCTTAAGCTTTATTTCAGTGGCACAGAGGTTATCATACTGTCAGCGGTGGAGGGTCAAGAAGCAATATTCATTTGTGCATTTGTGCTTTTCTGTAGTTTAATGTGTGTGTGTGTGTGTGTGTGTGTGTGTGTGTGTGTGTGTGTGTGTGTGTGTGTGTGTGTGTGTGTGTGTGTGTGTGTGTGTGTCCACACACTTCCTCTCTAAGGAAGTGGCAGGTCAATCCCATCTCTCATTCAGTAACGCTGACAAACTTTCCAATCGATCCGCTCTTCCCCACACCTCTCTTCTCTTCCCCTCAGCACACACACCTCTCTTCTCTTCCCCATACCCCGCTCCACACACACACACACACACACACACCTCTCCTCTCTTCCCCAGGCCCCCCCCACACCTCACATCTCTTCCCCTCAGCACACACACCTCTCCTCTCTTCCCCAGACCCCCCCCCCACACACACACACACACACACACCTTTCCTCTCTTCCCCAGCCCCCCCCCCCACACCTCACATCTCTTCCCCTCAGCACACACACCTCTCCTCTCTTCCCCAGACCCCCCCCCCCCACACCTCACCGCTCTTCCCCAGACCCCACACACACACACACACACACACACACACACACACACACACACACACACACACACACACACACACACACACACACACACACACACACACACACCTCTCCCCCTCTTCCCCAGACCTCCCCCCCTCACACACACACACACACACTCACACACACACACACACACACACACACCTCTCCTCTCTGACCCTCAGCACACACAGGACCCTGAGGCCAGGATAGAACCTTGTTCTTTTCAGTTTTTTATTTCCTTCTTTCTTTCTTTCTTTCTTTCCTTTTCTTTCTCTGTCTATATTTCATCTTCTATTTTCTTTCTTGGACGCTTTCTCTGTTTTTTTTCTGTCATTCTTTCTGTCATTATATCTATCTTTCTTTCAGTTTTGTTCCTTTTGTTCTTGCCTGTATGCATTCCCCCTCAGTCCCCCTCTACAGTCCAGAGGGTTTCCAACCAAGCGGTGCTGATGTTCTGGTTTTCCTATGCTTTTGACTGTTATGAACTTTACTGTTGCAGTGCTGTAGCCTGGAACTCACAGTACCCTCACACAGACACAGACCACTGTGGTGAATAGTTTGTGTGTTCATGTTATGGTATTTCGTTTCTTATTATTTAGTGTGATTTAGTTTGAACGTTTAGTTTGACTGTTTTTTGTGAAAGTGATTACAACTGATTTAATCTTTAAAGCCCACACATGATAAAAAAAATAACACACGGGTCAAAACAGGTGAGACTGAGTAGTAGTTGAAAGTGCTTGCATTAGGATACAGCACAGTGTTGGTAGGTAATAACAGGTCATAACATTCTGACTGGGATTTTGGATTAAATTAGAAAAGTGCTTTCATGTCTGTAGCTATCAGTCTTTGCTTTTATCTTGTTATTAAAGCTATTAGGTTACAGAGCCATCTCTCTCTTTCTCTCTCTCTCTCTCTCTCTCTCTCTCTCTCTTTCCCTCTCTCTCTATGTCTTTCTCTCGCTCAGCATTCCTCTGTGAAGTTCATGCAGATTGAAATTGTACACTAATCATACTTAAGATAATTGATTCTACCTCGCTTTCAAGCACCCAGTGTTTTAGACACAGGAATACCAAACTCTTGTCATCTTGCCTCATTTAGTTTATCTGGTTGGAGCTCCCACTTTTGCATCACTTTGAAGTGCATACACTAATCACACATAAAGACCTATATATGCGCACTTAGATACACACATATAAACAAATGCACTTTGATATGCACACATCCACATATGTACAAACATACTCAAACACACTAATATACTCACACAAATCCACACATGCACATACACACACACACATGCACACACACATGCACACACACACACGTACGCACACACTGTACATGTGCGGGCGCGCGCACACACACACACACACACACACACATTCTCCTCTCGTCGTGCTTTTTAAAAGCTCTGCAAGATTTGCAGGCAGTTTCTCAAAGGTAGGTTAAACCATTATTACTGGTGTATCTTTGAGATTATTAGGGTGCATTTACGTAACTGTGTAAGAGTACTGCTGGGGCATGTGGTATTTCTGAGTTTTTAATGGTGTACAAACACACACACACACGGAGAGAGAGAGAGGGAGAGAAAGAGAGAGAGAGAGAGAAAGAGACAGAGAGATGTTTGAGTCTGTGACTATCTGTGGAGTGTCTCCCCTGAAGACTATTTACATAACAACATAAACAAGGAAAGTCACAGAGACAGACGCATAACAGCAAATCAAAGCTCTGAAGATGAAACAGAGAGCAATTTAGCTTCTGAGAGCAACATGGCTGGCTGCCTGCCTGCCTGCCCACAGGCCTGTGTGCACTAAGGGCTATGAGTCAGGGTCCCCAGAGTGTCTCACGAGGTGCATCAAAGCACTGGGCTGGTTGTACGGTGAAAGACTGGCTAACCCCAAGTGGGCCACTCGCTCATAGCTCATAGCAGTCAGGGTCAAAGCATTCCCCAATGGCTGCCATTAAAGCTGTCGGTTTATCAAATGCTTCGGTGACGCATGGAAAGCGACCACCCCGGGATTGGGGCCTGATGAATGCCGTTTAAAAAAGTGAGAACATGGAGGAGCTGTGATGGCTCTGAAGAGAGGACGTGAACGCGACGAGTAAAGAGAAAAACAGAGAAGAGCAATGAGTCACACAGCCCGCGTTCACACACACACACACACACACACACACACACTCACACACTTGCACACACACACTCCGGGGTGACATAAGGGAAGGATGGGATGGGAGCGTTTTAAAAGCCTTTATTGTATCGCCGCGCTCCACAGGGAATAAGGAAACCTTGAAGCACCTGCATGCTTGTTTTGCGTCTCAACCTAATGGATCCCTTTTTTTTATTATTCCAAACCTGTTTCACCAACAGGAAAGACATCAGACAGACCGCGGCTGAGGAGCCATTAAGGCACAGACTCGTCGTTAAATGACGTGTGGCGCTTCAGTAGGCAACACTCAGGTGTCAATGTGAATATGAATTTCTACACACTACAGTGGATTAACACTGAGAACAGTGTGGAGCGAGGGCAATGCAGACTTAGTCTATTACGATACAGAAATACAGCAAAGAAACAATACATTCACAATAGCACTGAGACAGATAACCAACTGTTATGGGAGCGGTTAAAAACACATTTAAAGCATGCCGTCGGTAGACGATGGGTGGCAAGCCAGACGATCCGCTTCACCCGGAAGTAATTCTAAGTAATTATTGGACCAGTCACCTGGCCGGAACGTAAAAAACGATACGTTTGATTGGCTAATACCAGGACCTTTACTTTTTCGTTAAGTGACGATCGTTTTTCTTTTTGGTTTCCCAGATTGCTATAGACTTTACAACATGTACAGAGGTTGTTACTGACTGTTAAGTACCTTGTCACCTACTGGCAAATGCTTCTAGTCCAGACTTCTATTATCTTTTTTAATGGTTTTCCAGAGAAACATCAGTAGTGAGGGGTGGGTGGGTAGGTGGGTAAAAATCATGTATCTAACTTGATATAATGAGAATTCAGTATTCAGTCAGTACTTTCTTATAGAGTAATGCCATATATTACATACTGATAAATATCTGTTGATGTATATACACACATAAGCAAACAAATATATGTATGCCTAAACACACACACACACACTCACACACACATTTCTCATTGCTCTTCACAGATTGCTAGTAATTTACTCAGAGGCTCCTGTGGTTTCCAGCAGGGAAACAGGAGGGAGTTGCTTTGTACTAATGCTGTCAAACGATTAAAATATTTAATCGCGATTAATCGCATTTATGTCATAGTTAACTCAAAATTAATCGCGATTAATCGCACATTTTTATCTATTCTAAATGTCCCTTCGTTTATTTATTTTTTCCATCATTTCATTTTTATTTTAATGCCCTTATCAACATGGAAAAGTTGATTGGCTTGCTTTATGCAAATGTTTTATTTTATTGAAAACCAATTTTGCCAAACAGGGCGGTACAAAATAAAATTATAAAGGACTCAGCCTATAGTGCAGTTAAACCATGGCTTAATATTTTCTTTTTTTCAAGTTAGCTGGGAACATAGCAGTCAGGCCTCTTATTTCAGAAACATTGCACCGTAACAGTTAGGTTACCAATAAAAGGTAAGCCTACTACTTCTTTGCTTTCAGCCAGCTGCCTGTTGACATTTTCAGACAACAGTGAAGCTCGCTTCTTTTACACAACACAACTTTTAAAAGTAAACTTTCCATTCAGAAGCTTTCTATCATCCATTTCGCCGTATCGCGCTCACCATTCACTCAAACTGTAACGTTAGCCTACTACACAGTTCGCGAGGCCAAAAAGAATGTTAATCTAAAAAATTTAAAAAATAAAAAAAAATCTCGCAATAAAAAAATGAACGGCGTTAAAATGGGTTTGCGTTAACGCCGTTAATAACGCGTTAAACTGACAGCACTACTTTGTACACATCACAGCCATTTCCATACATTAGTAGGGTGTTTTATGTAAACATTGCCAGGAGAGAGGTTCATGTGTAATGTTAATTGGCAGAAGTTGATATGTACAGTCAATTTAAACATGAACACAACTTTAAACGTAAATGTTAAATATATATGTTGAGTGGAAATGTTCAACTTTAAGACAATGAATGCAGACATCTCAAGGTTGAAAACCGGTGCTGAATCTGCAGGTAAAAAGGTCAGAAAGGTCATACATGTCACATTCGTCACATGGGCAGCGTGAGATGAAATGGTAGCAACGTGCCTGACGATCAGGTGAGTCAACCAGGGAGAGGAGTGTGGGAGGGAGAAGCACTGAATTAGAAACACCTGGGCAACGGACATGGCTGAAACACTGAAACAAATACAAATAAATGTGCATAAAGATGGAGTCATGGTCGTGGGCAGAAGATGGGGAGATACATGTAAAAGTAGTGGGTGGTGAAAGAAGGAAAAGGGCAGTACAGTTATAACAAGCTTTTAAATACTGTTGCATCTCTGTGTGTCAGTGTAGCTCAACACAGTTAGTCAGTGTAGCTCAACACAGTTAGTTTCGGTGAACATTGCCGCCATTGTAGTTGACAGCGTCTCTGAGTTCAGAACCGGGGGCTGAGTCTGTAGGTGAAGAGTTCAGAGGCTGGCATGTCACATGCGTCACACAGGCAGTGTGAGATCAAATGGTAGTAACGTGCCTGACGATCAGGGGAGTCAGCGCGGGAGAGCAGGCAGCAGCAGAAGTGTGGGAGGGTGAGAAGAACAGTAAACAGTGAAGCACTGAGTTAGAACACACCTGCATGGCGTAGGTGATACTGAGTAAAGCAGAGCATGGCTGAGACCGATAAATACATGTGCTTGATGGAGTTGACTTTTCTGAACACTAAGACAGAGAAAGATGTATATATGTAATCAGTGGTAGATGAATAGAGAAGTGATAACTGGTGAAAAAGAGCTAAGAGCTGTAGCTTTACTAGGATTTACTAGCAGTACTAGCTTTATTAGCATTTACTAGCTTCACTAGCATTTACTAGCATTAGTAGCTCAATCGTGTCTCTGTAAGTCTATGAAGAGGGGATGTCTGGTGAAACAGGGTCAGCATCAGAAGCTTCTGTTTTTCTCACTACCAGGAAATTGTTTTAATTTTGCAGGTAATTCTGGGACATCCCCCATAGAATAGAGGCAGTTAATGAACAGGAGTCAAGGAGGAGTTAGCAAGTGTACACACACACACACACACACACAAATACACACACACACACACACACACATACACACACATACACACAGACGCACACACGTACACACACACGCGCACACATACACACGCACACACGGACACATGCACACATGGACACACTTTTTACTCAGTAAAGGCCAGACTTCCGTACCTTGAAATGACTGCTAAATGAGTTTATAAGACTCCCGCCACACATTAATCTCATGAATCAGTGGATGATTGGCAGGCTGTTAATTACCAGCTGGGCCCCATGGGTGTGGCGTGTCCCAGCCCAGTCACATGTTGTCCTCGCTGGCCTCGCTGCAGTGCTGCTTTAGCAACCCTGGCACAGACAACGGCAGAGACGTAACATCCTCATGCAGACCTTTTACATTCACATTTACATTTAGTCATTTAGTCATTTAGCAGACGCTTTTGTCCAAAGCGACGTACAAGGGAGAGAACAGTCAAGCTAAGAGCAATACAAACCTGGTATAACAATGAATACTACTTTACATAAGAAATAGAAAAACGACATAGAAAGAAAAAGAAGTGCAGGAATGTAACTGCTGTAAGTGCAAGTTAAGCACTAGTCAAGGTGCCAGTTAGGAAGGGAGGTGCTCTCTGAAGCAAGGCTGTTGAAATGCGTCTGCATTGAGAAAAAAAGGCCTGTCCGTTAGAATCTCCTGACAGAGACTGTGAATTTTGCATTAGTTCTCAGCATCTAAGATTCTAAGCAGTGCAGCCTTTGAAGTGTCCTTCAGCTTGTCCCTGTTCAAAAACGCTAATGGATCTATTAAGAAACTTTGTGTGAGCAGTTCTTTTTTTCGAGGCCTTTTGAATCCTTTTGGATATGAACTTTAAAGCCGTTTTCAGTTTTTTATGGGTCTTTTGAGTTCTTACTGGAATCTTTAGGAGTGCACCTCATAAACACCAGGATAAGATGAACGATCCTTTCCTGTAAGCATTTACAGTATACAACACATCAGGTATTCTATTGCTTTAAACGGCACAGTGAAGCTGACTGTAGGCAGCATTGCTTTAGGGCTCCTGTGTGCAGGGTGTTTGCTTCTGTGCTGTCCTCAGAGTGAACATTAGTGTGTGTGTGTGTGTGTGTGTGTGTGTGTGTGTGTGTGTGTGTGTGTGTGTGTGTGTGTGTGTGTGTGTGTGTGAAAATGCTTCTGTGCTGTTCTGAGAGTGCACATTAGTCTTGGTGACAGCCTGTAAATGGGACTCGTCACCTCCTCGACTACACAATACCTGTCCCGCTTCCTGTTTATTATGGGGTGTTACGCACAAACAGGACCAATGGGAGGTGGTTAATGGCCACGATGCCTTCAACATTAATCAGACGCCATTAGCAGATCTTCCTCTGAAGTTAGCACTGTGCCACTCATCATTACAGTATGCAGACAGGACTCTGCATTCAAGACTTCATAAACTGTAATGGATTTGTTGAGAAAAAAGGTTGAGTTTTCCCTATCAAGCTTTTGAATGCGACAAACTCTCAGTAGGGGTTTGTGTACGCAATAGTACATATTATATGTTGTATTATATACTATAATATATAACAGTATTGTTGTATAATAATAATAAACTATGTTGAATTCTGTGTTTTGCTACTGTAGGAAGCCTATTTTCATACGCACTTTTATGAGCAATGGTCCTCAGCGCCCTCTGTTCTGATGCGTTTATTTGAAGTTTGTTTGCCAGTCATCATGTCATCATGCTGATCTGCAATTGAAAACGCTGAAAACACAATAGATTTGACTTGCACTAAATCCCCTTCCTGTGGACACTTCATTTCTGATGGTTTAAGCAGAGCTGTTCTGTTGCCCTCGTGAAGGAGTTCAGGCCCCTGAGGAGCCCCTGAATATTTCATCTGAGTCGCTCATCAGCTGCTGCTCTGCCAGTCTCTCCCCTCCGCCACCTCTACCTGTGGGCCCTCACCTGAACTCCCCCTACCGCCTCCATCCTCTCTCCCTCTCTCTCCATCCACTCTCCTCTCTTCATCCCTCTATCCATCTCCTCTTCCCTCTCTTTCCATCCACTCTCCTCTCTTCATCCCTCTATCCATCTCCTCTTCCCTTCTATTTCCATCCACTCTCCTCTCTTCATCCCTCTATCCATCCCCTTCCCTTCTTTTTCCAACCCGTCTCCTCTCTTCATCCCTCTATCCATCTCCTCTTCCCCTCTCTTTCTATTTACCCTCCCTTCTTCATCCCTCTATCCATCCTCTTCCCCTCTCTCTCCATCCTCTCTTCTCGCTCTGTCCTCTCTCTCATCCTCTCTTCTCTCTTCATCCCTCTATCCATCCTCTTCCCCTCTCTCTCCATCCTCTCTTCTCTCTTCATCCCTCTCTTCTCTCCTCTTCCACTCTCTCTATTCTCTCTTCTCTCTCTGTCCTCTCACTCCATCCTCTCTTCTCTCTTCATCCCTCTCTTCTCTCCTCTTCCACTCTCTCTATTCTCTCTTCTCTCTCTGTCCTCTCACTCCATCCTCTCTTATCTCTCTGTCCTCTCTCACCATCCTCTATCCCCCGCTCCCTGAGTGGACAGCTGGCCAGACTGCCTGAGCACCTGTGCAGAGATGAGGGCCAGGTGTGCTGGCCAGCTACCCGACACGCTCATGACAGCGCGAGCACCTGAGTGACGGGCACTTTCTCTCTCTTCTTTCAACCTGTTTGTCTCTCTTTCTCACTTTCTTTCAACATGTCTGTGTCTCCCTCACTCTCTCTCTTTCTATCTCTTTCTTCTTGCCTTCTCTATCTTTCTTTCTCTCTTTGTCACTGTTATTCTTTCTTTAAACTGTCTGTCACTCTTTCTCTCTCTTCCTCTCATACATTAGGTTTCTCTCCCTCATTCAATCTCTCGCACTCACTCTTTCTCTTTTTTATGCCTCCCTCACTCACCTTTCATCTCATCTCATCTCACACACACACACACACACACACACACACACGCGCGCGTGTAAGTTTCTCTGTCGTTCTGTCTCCCACCTACTCTCCCTATCTACATATTGTCTATCTGTCTGTCTATCCTAACCCCTTTCCTCCTTCTTGTCCTCATCCTCATCCTCGTCCTCGTCCTCCTTCTCATCCTCTTCCTCCTCCTTTTCCTCCTCCTCCTTCTCATCCTCGTCCTCGTCCTCATCCTCCTCCTCGTCCTCCTCTTCCTCCTCCTCCCCATGTCACTGGCCTTGTGTGTGGCTGTGGGCTGGTGCGTGGGCTGTCAGTGGTGGGTCGTGACAGCCCCTTGTCTTACCTCCAGATGGCTCTGTTTAATTTGTCAACGCAGTCCTCCAGCAGCGGCCAACAGCCCATGGAATATTCATGAGTCACAACAGGATGGGAAGGGAAGGGGTTTTTCTATGGAAGGACTGTGCATGCATGCTTGCGTGTGTGTGTGTGTGTGTGTGTGTGTGTGTGTGTGTGTGTGTGTGTGTGTGTGTGTGTGTGTGTGTGTGTGTGTGTGTGTGTGTGTGAGCCATTGGTGTGAAGAGAGACTAGGGTGGGATACATGGGCCCATACACAGGCTGTAGAGTATACACACAAACACATTTACACAGGTGTGAGAGCATAGCTAGTGGTAGAAACAGGTTCCTGAATAATGCAGGCAATCTGACGCCCACATACAAACATACACACAAACACACACACACACACTTTCTCTCTTTCATACACACCCAAACACACACACACACACACACGTTCTCTCTTTTGCATACACACAAACACAGACACACACACTTTCTCTCTTTCATACACACACAAACACACACACACACACACATGTTCTCTCTCTTTCATACACACAAACACAGACACACACACTTTCTCTCTTTCATTCACGCACTCACTTTCTCTCCTTCATACACATACAAACACACACACACGTTCTCTCTCTTGCATACACACAAACACAGACACACACACTTTCTCTCTTTCATACACTCACAAACACACACACATTTTCTCTCTCTTTCATACACACACAAACACAAACCCACACACACACACACACTCTCTTTCTTACAAGTACACTTACTGTACTTACTGTTCTGCATCACACACACGCTTTCCCTCTCACGCCTATACCCACATGCGCACACTCATATACAAACACACACACATGCACACAAATACACATACATACATACACACTTGCTGTCAGGCAAACTCTCTCTCACACACTTACACTTACTGTACCTCTGCATACCCTCACAAATGCTTATACATGTGAAAAATGGATGCCGAGCCCTACTATAGACACCGAACCTGCTTCTAATAATAGCAGGACTGGAGGCTCGGAAAAGAGAGTGTGAACTCGGGTCTAAGTGATTTGTGCTGAAGCCCAGCCAGAGGGCAGGGTGTGTAAGTGCACTTAAAGCCCGTGTGATGAGTGTGTGTGCCTGGTGACAGAGGGGGCAGGCCGCAGGAGTAATTGCGTGGGAGGGGCGGCGGGGGGGGCAAATAGTGAGGGTGTGATCGCCGGTGCCCAGGAAAAGCCCTCTCTCTTAAAATCCAATTATCCACACGGGCAAGGGGGTGCTCAGAAACAGAGAGAGGGAGAGAGAGAGAGAGAGAGAGAGAGAGAGAGAGAGGCACAGCAGCAGCAGTTTTTCAACTCTTGGTTAAGTCATGCAAAAACAGCTGATGCATTTGAAGTATGGAATGTAGAGGAATGTAGATTCATACATAGCAACACACACACACACACATAGACAGGCAGACTGACTAACACATACACACCCCCAGACATACACACACACACACACACACACACACACACACACTCACACACACACACACACACACACACGCACACACACACACACACACTGTAGAGGGGTCAGTGTGCATAAGCAAGCTTTTGGTAATTGGACAATTTCTCGACTAGCCACCCTTTTAGTTTTTGTCCTTTAATAAATGTTCTGGAAACATGGCAGAGAGTGGGTGTATTCATTCCATAGTACACCATTCAAAACTCACCACATCATGCCCCAGCAGTACTCTTACACAGTTACGTAAATGCACCCTAAGAATCTCAAAGATACACCAGTAATAATGGTTTAACCTACCTTTGAGAAACTGCCTGCCTATCTTTGAAGTTTAGAGCTTTTAAAAAGTACTACGAGAGGGGAATGTGCGTGGTGTGTGTGTGTGTGCGCCCGCGCATGTCCAGTGTGTGCGTACGTGTGTTTGAGTGTGTGAGTGTGTGTGTGTGTGTGTGTGTGTGTGTGTGTGTGTGTGTGTGTGTGTGTGTGTGTGTGTGTGTGTGAAAGCAAAAACTGGCTAGAGTGTGATGTCTTCCAACTGCAGTGCATTTACATCTTACAAAAGCCTCTCTATCCATCTTTCTCTCTCTTCTTTTTTCTCTCTCTCTCTCTTACAGCTGGATGTAATGACTTAACTCACTAGTTGAGCTAAACCTTGGCCATGGCCCAAGGATACACAATGAACAGCACCACTAACAACCAATGAACCTATCACATGTTAGAAGTGTGTCGATATGACTCTACGTATATAATAATATAGTATAGATTATCTATATACCACTATGTTCTGTGCATGCTTTTTCAGCTTCAATGCAGATTCTAAAGAGACTAACTGATGGATACATATGCTGCACTTATGCATATAGTGGTACGTATATTTCACAAGGTGTGTTCCTGATTTGTGATGAGTTTGTGTGCCTTTGTTTCCTAATCCTGTCAGTCTTGTTTGTCATTCTGCCCACACCACTGTCAATCGCAAACACACACACACACACACACACACACACAGACACAAACACACACACACACACACACACACACACACACACACAGACACGCACACAGACACACATGTGAGTGTGGAGCCCATGTCTGATTCTGGTGACCTTGTCTATGGTCTGTATAGTGTCCAGTTGCTCTCATATGATACTCTGTGCCGCATATCATACAAGTACAGTTAGAGAGTCCGTTTAAAGTAACTCAGTTTATTTTAAAAGAGAACTACAGTATTGTCTGTTTTACAATGAATCAGAGAGGGTGGGGGGGGGGGGGTAGATCATATGTATGAGTGAGGAAGGCTTCATAATTATAAATGGATTTTACTCTGCATAAGAACAAGTGCTAGTCCACAGGCTGTGAATACAGCCATGCTAGCCTTCAGTGGTCTGAAACCTCACACTGCTTTAACATCTCCTGTCAAGTCAGCATGGCGGATGAAACACTTACAGAAAACACCCTCTGGTAGAACCCTGAACATTTCACACAGAACCCTCAGGTGAGGTGTTCTCTTTAGAACTTTTAACGTCATGGTACTTTTCACCCTCTCAGTAGAACTTTTAAGATTCCCTCAACGGGATGAGCCACCGGGGGAAGAAGCTATGGTATTTTCACATCGTCCCTCTCTGTTCGTTCTTTTATCAGATTTATTTTGTCCCAAATCATCCTCCCATCTGTACTGACTGAATATCAGCCTTCTTGTTCAGGCTGTATTTATTTTTTAAGTCCTTTTACGGGTTAGTTGTACTTTTTAGAGGTGTACAGTTAAGTGGCCTTCTTTTATTAAAAATGTTTATATAAGTCTGGTTTCTCTTCATTTGCGGCCTCGCTTCATGTACACTAGCTGTCCTTCAGTGCCAGTAGACAGCGTGTGTCTCCTGGCCTTGAAGTATTCTCTAACACAGCGCTGCTCTCAAGTGTGTGGTGTGTTGTGTGTTTCACTAAGGCAGATGTGAACATGACAGTGCACTGCTTACAGGAGGAGGTGCTGAATAGCCATTGTAAGACAAGCTTTGATGGATGGTTTGCCTTCACCATTTATGTAATCGATGGTGAAAATAGCCAGCTTGCTTGAATGTGTTTTTAAACTGATGGGTTTGACTTGGCTGTGTCTTATGTCTTGCATTGTTATCGTCCCTGATTGCCCCGGGGCAGACTGCCTGTGCGGAGAAATGTGGTGCCAATATTATTGCCCCCCCCCCCCCCCCCCCCCCCCAAAACTGCCCCTCTCCCCCGTCTCAGGGAAAAGGCTCGTGCAACAGTCAGTTTTTACCCTCCAGTCAGTTTTGCCCCCCTGAGGGGAAGGAATATGTTTAATACATTCTGCTTGCGACATGTTATGGTTTCTACAAATGACTGAAGTGACTTCAGTAAAAATGGAGCTTTGTTTCCAAAGGGGTCAGATACATTTACTAAAACAAAGGGATTTAGAGTTCTTGTTTCACAATATCAAATCCGAATGTTTTCATAAACTGTTTATACTTTACAGCTGTTTTCATGAAGCTAGCGTTGGAGTACAAGCAGCTGAGGGCAGGACTCTGAGACAGGTGTGAGGTAGATCCGACCCGGAGGAGAGCTGTCACAGGGTTTCACAAATTAAATGAATTAAAAAGCAATTAATCAAAAAGTTATGAGCGCAGTTACTTATATATTGTTCAACTGCCCATCAGGAGTCCACGGTTACCCACTAAAGACGTGGCTGCTAACCCCCTTTTGCTGTCATATATTTACTGGTAAAACACTTCAAGACTACTGCTTAAGGCGATGCACAAAATCATGTTTTGAGGGGATGCTGTGTATGTGAAAAGAAAAAAGTGTATTTTGGATCGGGTTTACTTTTTGAAACTTCAGCGATCTGGCCTGACCCTCCTCCAGCAGCGAGGCCCAGAGCAGATGTGCTGGTGTTATCTGCAGGAGGGCCAGATGCACACGAGCCCCTGGAGAGGGTTGGACTGGGCCGCTGGGCTACAAACTAACTCGCTCAAAACCACAGCCCTGAACCCACGGCCCTCAGGAGGAGCTGTGGAAGACTCAAAGGTCAGGAGAGTGTGCAGACAGCGGCAGACAGGTGTGTGTGTGTGTGTGTGTGTGTGTGTGTGTGTGTGTGTGTGTGTGTGTGTGTGTGTGTGTGTGTGTGTGTGTGTGTGTGTGTGTGTGTGTGTGTGTGTGTGTGTGTGTGTGTGTGTGTGTGTGTGTGTGCGTGCGTGCGTGCGTGCATTTGTCGGTGCGGTGTGAGTGCGTGTGTGTGTGTAAAACCAGTGAGCATTTTTGTATGTATAATTCAGGTCCCATTAAGAGCTTCATGAGAGCTGATGTCTGTAGGCATAATGTGAAAAATGGTTAAAAAAAAACGACGTGTGATGGTTTGAGCTCTGATCTTCTTCTTCATCAGATTCTTGACTAGCTTGAGTATCGAATGATTTGTGCAATGAGGGTTTACTCAGAGTTTCAGTCAATATAGTTAATATAATTATGACAGGCATGTATTATAGAATAGGCCTGTTGCTCCTCGATATATATTTGATCTTTTTCCATGTTCAACTTATGTAAGACACAAATATGATTTCAACAACCACCCCCACCCCCCAAAACACACACACGCGCACACACACACACACACACACACATACACACACACACACACACACACACACACAGAGACACACACACATACACACACACACACACACACACACAGAGACACACACACATACACACACACACACACACCTACCCAGCATCAGGTGTGGGGCATTAGTGGGGTTGTTGTATGGTGTGGGGCATTAGTGGGGTTGTTGGGGTATATAGGGCAGTTCAGTATGGTGTGGGGCATCTGATGCGAACTCTGCCTGCTGGTTCATCGGTGGGTCATGGTTCCCCCCCTGTGCCTCAATCACCACTTAAGCTCTCTCCCTTTCTCCCTCCCACTCTAGCTCTCTACCCCTCTCTCTCTCTCTCTCTCTCTCTCTCTCTCTCTCTCTATCTCTCTCTCTCCATCGCTCTCTCTCTCCTCCCCTTTCTCTTTCCATCTCCCGCTCTCTCCCCCTCTCTCTCTCTCACCACCCCCTCTCTCTCCCCCCTCTCTCTCACCACCCCTCTCTCTCTCTCCATCACTCACTGTCTCTCTCCCCGCATCTCTCTCTCCCCCCCCCTCTCTCCCCCTTTCCCCTTCTTTTTTTGTGTCTCTATTTTTTTCTCTCTCTCTCTCTCTCTTCCTCTCTCTGCTTTTCACTCTCTCTCTCACCAGGCTCAGGTAAATCTATCTGAAGTAAATCAACAGTTATTTTTCTGGGACAATCACAAATGCGAGACAGCACGCAACATTCTTTCTTGGAGAGACATTCAAAAACCAGGCCAAGGCCATTCAGCTGAAAACTAAAACGGGAGGCAACCCAACTGGGGTCATTTTATGACTCGTTTGAAAATCTTGGTGAAAACTCACACCTTAGAACACCCACTTGGCAAAATTCTCCATGGGTCAGGTACCTTCTCTCTTCTTCTTTTGGTAAACTGAAAGGCACTTAAAACACAAAAACAAACCGCTTTGAACATGAGCTTTGCTGCCAAACCAGGCGCTTTGGTGTGTGACTCTCTATGGTCAGGGACCTTGTTTACAAAGCCTGCTTGCGTTTATTGTTTATGAAATATTTCAGTGGTTACTAAATAGGCTAAGCTGGTCGCACATGTCATCTTTCTTCACTCCTGAAAGAAGTAAACACACATCTAAGACTACTGTTTCCCTGGCCACCAAAGGTTTGACAGATGCCTGAAACTCAACGAGACGTGAAATTCTGTGAAGCAACACACACTAAGGTAGGCTACAGTGAGCTAATCTAGTTAATATTTAGGTCTACTACAGATAGCCTGACCAAACTTCTCTAGGTTTTCAAATATTATCAAGCTTGCAACAACTCACTAAAAGAGTCAAGTTGAAATTACTAAATTGTAAACAAAGGCATATCACTCACATTTTGTTGTCTTTTATTGAGACAAATTGAAGCACAGATCGAACTATTCTGAACACAGAAATTGTGTGCGATGTGACAACCTTTGAATGGACTCCTCAATATTTAGGGTATAGGAGCCAGTGGTTCCCACAGAGTTGTTGTCTGATGCCCTGCTCTTTGCACGTCCTAGTCAGCGTGAAAGAAAGCACGAGCACCACACGCCACCCTCACTCCCCCCTCAATTACACCCATTTTAATATGCTAATGTGTATCATTAGGCCTAGAACGCCCCTGTCTTCAGATTCAGGAGAAGGGGCAGAGGCAAGCAGCAAGTCGGCCAAAAAAGAAATACATTTCGGCGAGTGCAATGTGGCGGTGCTGCTGAGAGAGGTAGAGGCCAGGAAAGAAACATTTAATTTGGCACTCTGTCCTCTGGCCTGAATAATAAAAGACAAAATGGAGTGGGAGAGTATGGCGGAGGCTATTAATGCGGCGGGGTCGGACAACCACACGGTCAATGACATTAAGAAGAAGTGGTCCGACATTAAGGTGGACGGGAAGTATAGGACTGCTGTCCTCTGCCAAATTGTGGCCAGAACAGGCGGAGAATACAAGAGTCGAGGAACTCACGCCGTTTGAACAGAGAATTACCTCTGTGGTGGGGGTAACGCCGACATGTGAGAGAGACTGATTGTGTATCAATTTTTTGGGGGAACCTTCCTATAGCCGGCTAGATTTACGTTTATAATAGGCTTTTTGCAATAGCCGTCTCATAACATACCAGACACAATTTAACGTGTAAAGATGCAATGCTATAGGCTACCAGATAGGCGTCCCTGCCACATATTTTATTTGGCTTTAGAGAGATTTCTTTGATTTCAATCATTGGACCTCCACTCCTACCCCTGTGTGGGACCCTGCTAGCCTGCCTGACTGCCCACCTCACCTTACCCCT
This sequence comes from Clupea harengus, assembly GCF_900700415.2. Taxonomy (NCBI): domain Eukaryota; kingdom Metazoa; phylum Chordata; class Actinopteri; order Clupeiformes; family Clupeidae; genus Clupea; species Clupea harengus. Next base: position 21,395,804 of record NC_045160.1, read on the forward strand.
AAGTGGGACCTGCCTGCCCACCCCACCTCACCTTACCCCTAAGTGGGACCTGCCTGCCCACCCCACCTCACCTTACCCCTAAGTGGGACCTGCCTGCCCACCCCACCTCACCTTACCCCTAAGTGGGACCTGCCTGCCTGCCACCTCCAGGGCACAGTCCGCCAGTGCCTGCAGTGCCCCATGTGGTGAGCACTGTATGAGGGCACAGGCATTGTGTGACTCCTCGCCGTGTCCCTCCCGGATATCTGAAACAGCTGATGAGCCAGTCGTCGTCATGGGCCACAAAAACAGCATGGTCTCTAAATACCGTCTAATTCTGCCATTGGCAATGTCCTCTAATAGGGTCAAAGCTGCCATTGTTATTAGGCTACGTGTAGCATCCTTTTGCACATGCTTTTAAGTCATGAGCATGAAAGGTGTCGGACGTAATGTTTCTATACCATACTATTCTATCCTAGACGTAACATTTCTATACCATACTATTCTATACTAGACATAACATTTCTATGCGTATGCAACATTTGTACATGAGGTCCCTCGTCTCTATGTAGACCAGTGAGATCTATATAAGCCTTCAGTGTGTAGTCTATTGTAGTTTGTACAAACCAAGCAATGGACAGAAGGAGAGTTATAGGAGTTAAAGAGAAAGTTTATTTATATAAAAAGATGGTCTTTAGACTACATTGTAGACGACATGGTATGTTGAAGAGCTCTGTGTGTTTAGTGTCAATATTAGAAGCAGCAGTTACCCAAACAAAACCCTGTTTCTACTTGAAAAAGTCACTTGAATCTGCTAAATAAATAAAACCATAATATTCTGATGAGGTAATGGTCGTCACATGTGTATCACAGAGCAGTAAGCCTGTGGTGATGAGGGTCATTCTTTTGAAAGGCCACTCTGTGTGTTTAAGAGAGAGATAGAGAGAGAGAGAGAGAGAGAGAGAGAGAGAGAGAGTGAGAGAGAGAGAGTGAGAGAACGAGAGAGAGAGAGATAGAGAGCAAAACCTTCTGCTCTGGCTGTGCAAGCATCACAGGGCTGGCCAGGGTCAGGACATTCATAGCCTGAAGGATGCTGGGAAGGACTCATGACAAAGACACAAACTGTGTGTGTGTTTGTTTGTTTGTTTGTTTGTTTCACGACTTCATATCCTGTTGTTACCAGTGGGTATAATATTGTTTTTCTACCGATTTCTTGACTTGTCTTATATTACAAAGGCACATATGTATGAATTATACATTTATGTTTAAATTATGATGAAATGATATATGTGTATGAGACACATGTCTAAAGAATGTGTCTGAGAAACACAGTAGTTTGGAAACAAATGTGTGTATCTAAGATTGATTGTTGCATATGATATGTGCGGTTCAAGAAACGGTTTACTACTAAGTTATAGGTAGAATCGTTATTCTAAAGAATCATTTCTCCTTCAACTTAAGTCATGAACACAGTCAGATTGATATACACGAATGCATGCTCACTCGCAGCGAGGTGTGTGTAGGACAAGGTGGAAACCCACTGGCTTTGAAACTCCTCAAACAGCCAACAGGAACGTCAGGCTCTCCGAGGGCCCTTTCACACTCTCTCCATGGATAAAGAGAGGTAAACAGGAAGAAGAAAGGAAGGATGGGGGTTCTAAGGTTCTGGCCAACATTGTCTGGTTGGTGTTCACATGGCTCGGTACCATGCACTGTTTTCAGAGAGCCTCACTCATTAAATAGCTGCCTCAGGGACTGTGAATAATGCAGTGTACTGTTACTTACTTAGAGCATCCTCTGTCCTTCTCTCTTTCTCTCTCTCTCTCTCTCTCTCTCTCTCTCTCTCTCACACACACTCTTGCTCTCTCTCTTGCTCTTTCTCACTCCCTCTCTCATTCTCTCTCCAGTTCTTCTTGTATCCCTTCTTTCTTCCCTTTGTTTTACTTGATCTCTCTCCCTTTCCTACCTTCACCCTCTTTCTCTCTCTCTCTCTCTCTCTCTCTCTCTCTCTCTCTCTCTCTCTCTGTCTCTTATTTTCTCTGACTGTTTTCTCTACCGTCTCCACTCTCCTCCATTATTTATGTGAAAGGTCACCCTGAAAATAAAGCAAGCATAAACCTAAGCATGAGGTTTAAGCGCTTTAATTGGGCACTTGCTTGCCTGAGCCAGAAAATATCAACAATATTGTTAATGTATCTTGGCATGGACTGTACAAGTGGAACCAGAGCTCTATTAGACGGAGGCAAAACCATTAGTACAGAAGTATTGTTCGCTTTTGATAATGGTGTGTTTACTTTGTGCCTTACAAGTACACCTTCCTTACTTTTTTAAATTATGTTCTGTGAATGGGTCCCTCTGTTAAAATAATATTCCATCGCAAGCTATTTGCTATCTCATCCCCATACTAAGAGCTGGAACAGAGGCGAGGAACATAAACACCATTTAGCACAAAGACAAGATAATGGTCCCAATGATATTCTCGCTTCCCTGGTGAGATGTGATGTGTGAATTGGAATTGTTGCTGTGGACCGAAGTGCTGTACCAGGGATCAGCTGGTTTCCCTTCACACTCAGGCTGATTAAGATGTCTGTGTTTAAAAATAAATCAATCAATCTACAAATCAATGAGTCAATAATCGACCAACCAATCAATCGAGGTCCAGAGAAAGGACAAGGAGAAAGGAATGCGGTCATCACAAATACAGATGGAAACCATTGGAATGGCCACTCATGCCAAAATACCCCAGGCTTGAGGATCTTACCCACAGAGGGGTATAGGTGCAGGTTTAGGTCACCCTTTGTATTACAAAACCCTTATTACAATGTAATGATTATATTACAAACAGAGCCAGATTTGGAGTAAGGAAGAGTTGCAGCACACTGATACTGTGATGGTTAGGGTAACTTACTTATAATAAATGAGTTACTCGGTATCTAAGATACAGATGCAATGGCAAACTGAGTCTCCATGGAGAAGTTTGTCCACCCCCTGCAGTCCATGTTGCAGAGCCCGGTCAGTGAGGTCCTGGCCTCTCTGAGTCTGTTATGAAACTGCAAATCTAGCCAGAGCCCTGGGGTGGGACAGACACAGGGAGGAAGATGAGGAAGCTGTTATTGGTATGCGGTGCTCTGGCTGAGAGTGGTGTGGTGTGGTGTGGTGTGGTGTGGTGTGGTGTGGTGCAGTCGAGTTTTATGTGTGCAGTAAGGGAAATCTCAGCAGTAAACTTCTCATTCTCGCCAGGGGCCATACCAGACAGCGAGTAATACTGGCATAATTCTGGCCTGGATCTGGCCATGCTGTGGCCCGGATCCGGGACCGATTCGACCTAGAACGAGACCAGACCTGACCCAGATTCTACCTGCTTTCTGAGAAGGTGAAAAGGTAACCCAGAACCTCCATTAGACAAGGCCCCAAGCACGCTGTTCCCACCTGACTGCATCTCTCGAGCCACAGCCAAACAGCTCATTTGTCTGTCTGTGAGGCGACTGCACAAAGCAGCCTAGTCTGGAGTAGTCTCTGTCCCACTCTCCAGGTAGGAGCCTGCCCTACAAATGTATGTTCCTCGTCTCCAATTAGAGAGAGTGCGGGTGTATGGGCTTTGAAGTGCCTGATTCTTCTGCAGTAATTTGCAAGATAGCCCACACTTAATGAATGAAGTGCTTGGGGTGTGAGGCAAATTAAAAAAAAAGTAGTCTTTGACGTAGGAGCAGAACTATCTCCAAAAAAATCCCTTCAAGGTGAAAAGTAATTTAAAGACAATCTTAGCTTTTTAATAAGCTGCAAATGAAGGGCACTGCCAAGGCGATATGCTTCAAGTGAACACTTCTTGGAGTTGGTTACCATCCAGGCATCTGTTCCTCACACATATTAGAGACTCTTTAATGGCCATTTGCACAGGCAGATAGAAGTTATAGGGATGATTAACTTTCTGTTTGATACTAACAGAAAACTAAACTTAATGATGACCCACACAGCACGAAAACGTTTCTGCACTCTTCCAGCTTACGGTTGTGAAATCATGGCTTTTTAAGTGCACTGCCCAGGCATTTCTTCTCACATGGTGTGATTCACTTCATGTCACAGTGACCGGCTTCAGACTTCCCACCGCTGTGATGCTGAGAGGGTTGGTTCACTGGTACATCCCTTCATGTTCTGAATGCAAGGCTTCTTCCTTAATAGCTGCTGCACCACAAAATAATGAACCGCCATGCTGTGTGTGTACTACAGATAGCTATTTTGTTTTAGTTTAGTTTTAGAAAAAGAGGTTCAATTCCTCATGCCTTTGGTTGGGGACTTCCCACAGCAGCCATACCACTCACTGGCACATGCAAGTGTTCATACCCAACAGCCTAGCCCAAGTATTATAACAACAGGGTGCGCCATCATACCATCATACCGACACATTTCACTGAGGTTGTCAAGTGGGCACCTTCCTCCGTGAGTGTTTTGTTGAATTAGGCCCAGGACACCTCCGGAACAGTTTAATCTAGTGTGGATGCAGTGCATACTCCCAAGTTACGACGTTATTCACACACACAACACACTCCTATCCACCCAGGATGGCCACTGACTGATTGGACTGTGGTATCAGAACCACTGGTGTTCCACTTTAAAATGGACTTTGGAGGCGATCCACTGCAGAACCAGCCGCTATCTGTGTGTGTCACTGGCTTATGGATTTCTGGTTGAACCGTCAGCACGGTGTTTGTGCTTATTATGATAAATGGTGCTGGGTGTGAATCAATCTGAAATCAGTGCGGAAGCTCACTAAAGCCCTGTGACCTTTCGACCCGCACATTGGTCATTATACAACACCAGGAGCTGTGACCTCCTGAATATTTCAAACACATCCCCGCAGATACTGTTGGCCATCCTGTGTCACGGTGAAATAACACTACGGCTCCCTAGACTGGACACAAACGTATCAGATGGCATCAGGTTTAAGAGCTGAGCAGTTTAAACATCACCCCTCAAGAACGGCACTAACAGAAAAAGCTAATTTTTCCTAATAGCTTTATTACCTATTACCTAATTACCTAACCCTTGTGGAGGTCATATGGGTTCAAGCCTATTAGGGTTGAACTGAATTGGACACACCCTTTGGGTTACATTAACCAACAGGCAGCCTGCCATGCACCCCCTAAACTAACATTGCACATCCCTGAATTAAAACACGCGTTCAACATTGCCACAAGTGTGTCACCTCACTAATTTTTGATGCACTCTTAGTGATTTGACCTCCTGGCTCCAGACAGCTTCACACCCCCCCCAGGGGAATGCAGCACTTCTTCAGAGCGGCCAGCTCATCAGTCACGGGTGTCTCAAGCTCAGTGTGGCAGACCTGTGCTCGGTCCTCAATGCACAGCCATGTGAAGCATCCGCGGTTAATGAAAGAAGAAAAAAATGCTCACGTAGTTGTTGAGGTAGAAATCAGCCATTCCCCCCTTTCCCCTGCACATTACAGGGAGGCTAATGGCATCCAATTAGCCTCCAGTAATTACCCCATTGGACAGAAAGTGCTGATTTGAAAAAGAAAGGGGAAAAAGCGCCGCAGATGTGAAGCACATGCAATCAGCTCCAGTGCTGTTATCAGCTCTGTCTGCCCCCCCCTCCAACCCTTCCACTGCCCCCCCCAACCCTTCCACTGCCCCTCTCTGCCCCCCTCCAACCCTTCCACTGCCCCTCTCTGCCCCCCCCTCCAACCCTTCCACTGCCCCTCTCTGCCCCCCCCTCCAACCCTTCCACTGCCCCTCTCTGCCCCCCCCTCCAACCCTTCCACTGCCCCTCTCTGCCCCCCCCCCAACCCTTCCACTGCCCCTCTCTGCCCCCCCCCTTCAACCCTTCCACTGCCCCTCTCTGCCCCCCCCAACCCTTCCACTGCCCCTCTCTGCCCCCCCCAACCCTTCCACTGCCCCTCTCTGCCCCCCAACCCTTCCACTGCCCCTCTCTGCCCCCCCCTCCAACCCTTCCACGGCCCCTCTCTGCCCCCCCCCTCCAACCCTTCCACTGCCCCTCTCTGCCCCCCCCCCAACCCTTCCACTGCCCCTCCATCCCTTGCTATTGATCCCCATCAGGGCTCAAAGGGGGCCGAATGGTTCTTAAGTGTGAATCGTTAGGCGCGCCGGTAGCATCAGCAAAAGAGGACAGAGCGGGAGGACCAAGGCTCAAAAGCTGGCAGGAAGTGGTTGCTGTCATTGCTGGAGCTTTCCTCGCTCTGCGTCTACCTCTAATCCATCCTTCCTCGATCATCAGCCTTCCTCATCTGCCCACAAGCTGAGCTGCCATTCCTGTTGCCTTCTAATTATCACAGAGGTATAAATACCACTACATCAAAATGTTACATAGACAACAGAGTAATTGAAAAGATAGCTATTATCTCCGAGACACCAGGAAGTTACAGTAAATATGCACAGTCCTTTTTAGCATAGCAAGAAACCATCCGTGTGATGTTTTCTGTCTGTAAGGCTGTCTTATTTATTTATTTATTTGTTGCTGCTGTAAGGAAGTAGTTTTCGTAGTTTTTCTCCATGCCCTGCTCAGGCACCCGTCAGACAGGCTTCCTCTGATCCACGGTAAGTGGGCTTCTGACATCTCGGAGAAATATATATATCCAACACCTGGAGAAGCTCACTGTGAGCGACACCCCCCACCTACATTGAGCACGAAGGCAGGGCCAGCCTGTGAGCTGCGTGCTGTGGGCTGTTCTGTGGGCTGTGGGCTGTGTGCTGTGCGTGGAGAGAGCCTGTTGTATCTGCATTGGTCGTGTCCTGGGGAGTGGGAGATCTGTGCCTATCAGGGCTTGGCTAGGCTCCATTTTTCACAGGCAATCGAAGGCAGCACCCTTCTGTTCCCAGCCAGCTGGAACAGCGCACAGCACACAGTTCACACATCTCTGGCCTGAGAGAGGGAGAGGAAGCGATAGAGATGGAGATGGTGGGAAGGAGAGAGACAAGTGGAGAGAAAGAGAGAGAGAAAAGGAGAGAAGGAGAGGGAAAGAGTAGGGGGAGAGAGAGAAAGAGAGAACTCCAGCAAGGAGAGAGATTATTAAGCGCTGAGTCACACATTCACACATACACATTCTCTCCTCTTCTATCTCTCTCTCACACACACACACACACACACACACACACATACTCGCACTTACACATTCACACACACAGACTGTATATAAATACATACCCCCCACACATACCAACACTTGCACACACACACACCTATATACACCTACATTCCACACACCTTAATCGATAGACACATACACATACTGGTTCACGCTTACACACACACACACACACACACACACACACACACACACACACACAGATCACTAGATGGAAATACATACCCTATACACATTCAGTTACACATTCACATAAAGAGGAAGACGCACACACACACACACACCCACACACATACACACACTCCTAAACAGACAGACAATCTGAGCCGCAGGCATACATCCACACAATGAGATCACACTGGATGTATATCTGCTCCCATACACGCATCCATCCATGTTGATGAGGCTGCGGGAGGTTTGGTATGAGACGCGAGGACTTGTGTCAGTCCACATGTGTTGTGATTTATTTCTGGGCGCTGGCACTCGAGTGCTGATGCTCGGAGCGAGCGAATGGCAGCATGCCTCAGGGATAATCCCTCACAGCTCCCCCGTTAATGACTTCCTGTTTACCCATGATGCTCGGTGCCAGTGATCAAGAGATGGTTGCCAGCGTAGAGGGGGAAGATGATGAACACTGCTGTGTGAAGACCACACACACACTCTCTCACACACACACACACACACACACACACACACACACACACACACACACTCAGACACACACTCACACACCCACACTCTCACACACACACACACACACACACACACTTACACATGCACAAATACACTCACACTCACACACACACACACACACACTCACACATCCACACTCTCACACACACACACACACACACACACACACACACACACACACACACCCACACTCTCTCACACACACACACACACACTTGCACATGCACAAATACACACACACTCACACTCACACATACACAAATGCACACAAACACACCTCCAGAGTGTAAATCATATCCCGTTAACCCACTCACTACCTGTTATTCTCATCTTAACAAAGTGTTCAGTACCTCTTCCATCAGCACTGCCATGGCCCCTCTTTACTCTGCCCCTCCACCCCTTCGCCCCTCCACCCTTCTGCCCCTCTTTCCTCCGCCTCTCTGCCCCTCTTGCCTCCACCCCTCTCCCCCTGTCTCCATTGTTATCTCAGGTTAGTGCAGGGGTGCTGCTGGGGGCTAATGTGTTCCAAACAGGGTCACCAGGAAGGTAGTCTCTATCACTGAAAGCGCAGGGCCTCAGAGTGCCATTACATTTCTCATCTCTACTAGTGCTCCCATTCTCTCACTCTCTCTCTCTCTCTCTCTTTATCTCTCTCTATCTCTGTCTCTCCCTTTCTGCCTCTCTCTCCCTTTCTCTCTGTCTGTATTTTTCCTTTTCACTCTCTGTTTCTTCATCATTTTCCTTCTTTCTCATTTTCCATCTGTCTCACTCTCTCTCCCTACCTCTTTTTTGGTCTGTCTTGTTGTCTTTCTCTCTCTCTGTTATCTCTTGTTATCTGTCTTGTTCTTTCACTCTCTAGCGCTCTCTTTCTCTCTCTCCCTCTCTTTCTCTCTCTTCCTATCTTTCTCACTCTCTCCCTACCTTTCTTGGACTGTCTTTCTCTCTCTCTCTCCATCTCTCCATTACAACAGTCGCGCACAGCTGGGAAATCACAGCAGAGAGCATGGCACTGCTCTTAATTTCAGCTCTAAGAGGAGCCAGAGCAGTGTAGAGTGAAGAGGAATGAAGAGAGGAGAAGTGAGGAGAGGAGAGGAGCGGAGTGGAGTGGAGAGGAGTGGAGGGGAGTGGAGCGGAGAGGAGAGGAGAGGAATGAAGAGAGTAGTGGAGAAGAGAGGAGAGGAAAGGGGAGGAGAGGAGATGAGAGAATTGGAGATTAGAGGAGAGGAGAGGAATGAAGAGAGTAGTGGAGAGGAGTGGAGAGGAGAGGAAAGGGGAGGAGAGGAGAGGAGATGAGAGAAGTGGAGATTAGAGGGGAGGAGAGGAATGATGAGAGTAGTGGAGTGGAGAGGAGAGGAGAGGAGAGGACAATGAAAAGAGCAGGAAGTGGAAAGGGTAGATTAGATGACTACTAGAGGAGGACTGAGTGGAAAATGAGTGTCACATTAAAGGTGAGATTGTTTAATGGTTACTCAGAGAAGTGTGTTTTTTCCGGAATGTACCTCTGACCCCATCTCCTCAGGGCCAGGGCACAGAAATGAGCTGCTGTTGTATCACATACCTCTCCATCGATCCCCATCCACCACTGTTAAACCAGAGAGGGAAGTCCCACCAACCTTTAGCCTTATGTATGTGTGTTTGTGTTTGTGTTTGTGTTTGTGTTTGTGTTTGTGTGTGTGTGTGTATGTGTGTGTAAGTGAGTGTGTAAGAGAGATAGAGAGAGAGAGGCAGAAACAGAGAGAGAAAAAGTCTGAGAACTGAGAGAGCAACAGCTTCAGGAAGAGAGTAAATAGAAAGCAGAGGGACTATAGAGAAAGAGAGAGAAAGCAGAGGGACTCTACAGAAAGAGGGAGAAACTGTTGTGAGCAGGGCAGGAAGTGAAGCATGAAACTGTCATCCACACAGGCAGCCTCAGTCAGCCTCAGTCAGCCTCAGTCAGCCAGGGGCCAGTAAGCCCAACAAACTCCTCCATTCATGTTGGAGCACCAGCCAGCCGACCCAATCTGTCCGCTGGACCCAGTTGAAAGGGCCCGGCTCTGAGGTCCGGGTCTCCATGGTTGGACGGCTGCTCTCCGTCCCGGCTCTGTTTGGCAGCTGACATTTGAAAATCCTCCACTTGTTTATTTTTTTTCCTTTCATTTTTTTTCCCCTCCCATTTCTTCATTCTCCCTCTCTTGGCTACAACAGATTAGCATGCTGTGGCGTGACCCATTACTGTGGTCAGTGCGGATGTCTTCATGTAGAGAGAGGGGGGGAAGATAATCCAGAATTAAACTTCAATTACGTGACAGAAAATGTGATGTGTCTGGCGAAATGAGATTAGACGGAGCGTGTTTAAGGCCACAGCGCGGTGAAATCATATGATATAGGGCCTCCTGGAGCGTGTTTAAGGCCATAGCGCGGTGAAATCATATGATATAGGGCCTCCTGGAGCGTGTTTAAGGCCATAGCGCGGTGAAATCATATGATATAGGGCCTCCTGGAGCGTGTTTAAGGCCATAGCGCGGTGAAATCATATGATATAGGGCCTCCTGGAGCGTGTTTAAGGCCATAGCGCGGTGAAATCATATGATATAGGGCCTCCTGGAGCGTGTTTAAGGCCATAGCGCAGTGAAATCATATGATATAGGGCCTCCTGGAGCGTGTTTAAGGCCATAGCGCGGTGAAATCATATGATATAGGGCCTCCTGGTGTTATGTAGAAACCGGGCTAAGAGGGGGCAAGCCTCTGGGTGTTTGTGGTTCTGCGTACACAACGCCTCTTGTTCTGTTTTCTCTCCTCGGTTCTGGGCTTGGCCTGGCAAAATGTTTCAGCTCTGCTGGTTCACAGCTTATGTAAGGCTAATTAGCACACGCACACAGTGACATGGCCTGGTGGGGTGTGATTGACAGCAGTGTAATTGCTTACAGTACTATTTTAATGTTGCCGTTGTATAATCTCATTACTATACAAATTCTGTTTTATTTATATAGCGCCAAAACAATACAATTGTCTCAGGGCGCTTTACTGAACACTTCGGGAGCAAGCGGAAAGGTTTTGGTAACCACAGCAAATCAATGAAATAAAGTAAAGTGAAAGTTAAAGATGTTCTATTTGTAAAGTGCTGAGGTTTTTAAAAAGCTGAAAGTAATTGCACAATAATCAATGAATAAATTGTCCATAATGCACTTTGAACACATTGATAAGGTACTGGGATGCTTAACATGGCCTTCCATAACGGCATGACCATTGCTAATTGCCCACACTGGCAATGCACTACACCTTCAATGCAGTTTCCACTCAACACACTACATGTTAAAGACCCATAGCATGTGTGAAAAAATAATGATGCATTAAAGGTTATCTGTTGGTTTACTTGATTGTCAACATGAGCACTGTTTGTTTATCTGTCAGTTTGCCATGTGGTCAAAACGAGCACTGCCATCAAATTTAGCAGAAGTAATGGCTGTTTTATCAACTAATTAGGTAATTAGTTAAGTGACTGTGTCAATACTAAGCCTATAGGGATCCCTAAAGAAAAAGGAGACTTTATTGCAGGACACTTCCCCCATGGAACACACACTAAACCGCCATGCTGATTCACGCCATGTGTTAGAAGCCTTAAGGCTTCTGGTGGTGTGTGTGTGTGTATGTGTGCGTGTGCGTGTGCGTGTGCGTGTGCGTGTGCGTGTGCGTGTGCGTGTGCGTGTGGTGTGGTGTGTGTGTGTGTGTGGTGTGTGTGTGTGTGTGTGTGTGTGTGTGTGTGTGTGTGTGTGTGTGTGTGTGTGTGTGTGTGTTCTTTTGTGTGTGTGTGTGTTCGCATGCGGCCTATGTGGTAGGGTATAATAAGACCCTGATTAACAGTGAGAATCTTGCTTCATGTGGTGCATAAAAGGAATCTGTAATGATATGAAGAAACTACCAGAGAAATGATCTACAGTGAAAGGAACTGAAACAAGTAGATATCTGCATAGTCTACAGCATTGTGTCTCTGTGTGTGAGTGTCTGTGTGTGTGTGTGTGTGTGTGTGTGTGTGTGTGTGTGTGTGTGTGTGTGTGTGTGTGTGTGTGTGTGTGTGTGTGTGTGTGTGTGTGTGTGTGCATGCAAGTGTGTGTGCATGTGCATGCTGTATACACATGTTTGTATGTCTGTGTATCTGCGTTTATGTTTGCATCTGTGCTTGTTTGTGTCTGTGTGTGTGCGTGTGAATGTGTGTGCGTGTGTGTGTGTGTGTCCTCCGTCACTGTCATCACACCCGTAAACACCAGCCCACCCCAGCCAACCCCAGCCCACCCCAACCTCCTCTACTAATCTCCCTCTCTGCCTCATTTAACTGCTGTGCCAAAGCACCCGCCAGGAGTCAGGCAACCACGTGGCCAAAGCTCAGCTCAGCACAGCACACTGACCCAAAGCAGACAACAACATTTATCTGTGTCCAATTTGCTCTTTATTAAAGACGTGAATCTCTCAGCCTCAGCTCTCCACAAACACCCCTCTTTGTGTGTGTGTGCTTGTGTGTGTATGTGCGTGTGTGCGTCTCTTAGGCCTGCAGACATCTCTCTGAGTGTATTTCTGCCCTTTTCTCATTATAAGGAGGCCTCTGCTCGACATTACATTGTTATTGCTTTTTAAATGGAGAAATTGCCACTCGGTGGGAAGGAAATCTATGGCACAATATCCATAGCATAGTACAGCAGATGTGACACTGGGTATAGTGAGACACAGATGTCTACCCACAGCATTCTCAGTCAGTCCCCTCTTTTATCATCACAGTTTCAATAACAGATGTAATAAGCAAATCTATTTAGAAATGTACGCTTCTGTGGCTAGTCCCAAAAATACATCAGACCATGATTTACAAGGCCTGAAATGTTTTTTTTTTTATTATTATTTTATTTGAACAGTACCAACTACTTCTTGGCTGTTAAAGTTCACAACTGCAGCCACAACAGCAGACACAGCGGTGGCTTCTCTGCTCATTAAGCCCTGGTCAGAGTTTGGAGCCCCAGCACAGACAACATGACGCTAATCCCTGACTTTAATTTGCTTTAATCAGAGGCTGTGGAATCCGCCCGTTATCCCCGCGTTGCACAAAGGGTGGAGGCTCCGTCACCCTGCTGTGCAGAAGAGGCTGAACGGAGGAGCATGAAACACACAAACTCAAAACAGAAACAAACACACAAAAAAACAAACCCAGATAAACAAACACAAACAAAACTCAAACTCAGACTGAGAGCGCAGGCACAGAAGTTAATTCTGAGAAAGAGCTACTGATGGTACTCTGGCACTCTTCCTCTCTTTTCATGACTTCCTCTCCTCCCTCTCTCACCTTCTCTCTCTTCCTCTCTTTCAGTGTCTTCCGCTCCTCCCTCTCTCACCTTCTCTTTCACACTCACAGATGTGCGTACGTTAGAGAGTGCAGCGTAAACAGTGACCTGGCCAGTCTTGTGCCTTTCCATTTTACGTTGACCACGTTAGACCTGCGGCTAATTGCGTAATCAACACCACTGTCACCGCCCATTAACCTCCTCTCTGCCACTCTGTCTCACCCTCCTCTGTTTCACCCTCCTCTGTCTCACCCTCCTCTGTCTCACTCTCCTCTGTCTCACCCTCCTCTGTCTCACCCTCGTCTCCCCCTGCGTAAGTGACAGCAGACTGTGAGCTGGAGGCAGTGCGCTGGTGTCAGTGAAGCTCCAGCTCTGAACATGGCCTTCAGCACTGCTCCACGGCCTTCAGCACTGCTCCACGGCCTTCACTGCTGCTCCACGGCCCGGGGCTGCTCTATCACCGCTGTCCCATTAGGATCTAGTCACAGTCTCATTTAGATTCCTTTCCCAAATCTTCTCCTCCTTTCTCTGCTTCTCCCTCGAACTCTCTCTCTTCTTCTCCTTTCTCTGTTTCTCCCTCGAACTCTCTCTCTTCTTCTCTTCTCTTCTCTTCTCTTCTCTTCTGCCTCTCACTATCTTTCTTTCCTTTCTCTTTCTATTCTTCTCTGTATTTCTTTCTTTTTTTGTCTCAGTCTCACTTGTCTTTCTCCATCCTTCTCTCTCACACACACACACACTTCTTTGTCTCTCTCTCTCTCTCTTTCCCTTTCTCTCTCTCTAATCCCTTCATCGCATGATGTGTGTGTGCGATCACCGGGCTATATACACAGTGGCCTGAGGAGAAACTAGGTTAGAGAGTGTTGTGTTCCTCGGCCTCTCTTTGCACTGGGCGGCTCCAGCTGCACTGTATGCTTTCTCTGTGGAGACCCCGAGGCATCTTCCCCTGCAGTCAGCGGCCATGATGGGAACCTTCAGAGGGAGACGAGTGAGGGGGGGAGAACCCTGTGAGGGTTTGGAGTGGGAGTGTACAGTAGGGTGAGGGGAGGGGAGTTGAGAGGAGGTCCCCTGTGTCTGTGTGTGTGTGTGTGTGTTGTGTGTCGGTGTGTGTGTGTGTGTGTGTGTGTGTGTGTAGATGTGTGTATGTGTGTGCGTGTGTGTGTGTGCGTGTGTGTGTGTGTGTGTGTGTGTGTGTGTGTGTGTGTGTGTGTGTGTGTGTAGATGTCTGTATGTGTGTGTATGTAGGTGTGTGTGTGTGTGTGTGTGTGTGTGTGTTGTCGGAGAGGGGCAGGATCAGAAGTGATCTGTGTCTGGGGCACACGTCACTGCTGGGCTGTTTGCCTGCGCTGGGAGGTCGGAGGAAATAGAGCGTGAGAGAACTCCACTATCACCACCGCCATCACAAGGAGTGCAGATCACCCTCTCTCTTTCACACACACACACACACACACACACACACACACACACACACACACAAATACACATACACACACTCTCGCACGCACACTCTCTCACACACACACTCACCAACACACACACACACACATACACACACACACACAAATACACATCATACGCACACTCTCTCACACAACCTCTCTCACACACTCACACACACACACACATACACACACAATGTACATATAGATAATGCATAACCACAGGCATGTGGGGTCCTAAGAACACAGATCAGAGCACACATGACACTGCAGTCATTAAACCAGTATAGATCATATACACCATTGCCCTTTCACTAATCCCAGCGGGTATGTAAGTATGGAAGTATGGAAGTATGGAAGTATGGAAGTAGGAATTAAGTGGAGTTGTCAGTCACACGCTCAGTGACCTCCGGTTCAAAGACAGCATGTGATCATGGGTGTGTGGCTTTCATCGTCCTGTGTGCGGACCTGTGTGTGATCTGGTCCAGCCCAGACTCTCTCACACACACACACACACACACACACACACACACACACACACACACACACACACTCACACACACACACACACACACACACACACACACTCACACACACACACACACACACACACACACACACACACACACACACACACACACACACACACACACACACCCCCCATACACACACACACACACACACACACACACACACACACTCGAACACAAACATACACACACAGACACACACAATGTATAGAGATACTGCAGACCTGTGTGTGATCTCGTCAAGCCCTGTGGTGTGCATGTGGCCAGTGACCCCTTGCAACCATGGCCTCTAATCCACTGCACCCTGACTGAGCCGCCGCCGCCCAGCCCTGAGGATGGGGGTCTCAGTCTGGCCAGGGGGGCTGTCGTCACGTGGGCAGATATGGACAGGGGTAGGGGTCCTCGAGGGAGTCGGGCAGTGTGTGTGTGTGTGTGTGTGTGTGTGTGTGTGTGTGTGTGTGTGTGTGCGGGACCCTCTTAAAAAACCCATGAGGTGCATGCCTGCCACAATGGCTCTTGTTGATTGTGAGTGTGTGTGTGGGGGGGGGGGGGGGGGTTGTTCCTTCCAAAACCTTTCTGGAGCTTCTGTCATTGTTGAACGGTTTAGGCGGTAGGAAAAATATTGTTTTGAATCCACTTTCTCTTCAGTGAGCACAGTCGCTGAGCCCAGTCCTAGTGAGAACAACCCTGAGATGCTTTTAGGAGAGCAACCTGTGTTTTGTCATGGTATCAGCAAAATGGTGAGTCTTCAAATACGCACATGTAAGTAGACGTTGACTGCGTTCTGACTTTACTGTTCCGTCCCAAACCTTTCTGGAGCTTCTGTCATTGCTGAACGGTTTAGGTGGTAGGAAAAATATTGTTTTGAATCCACTTTCTCTTCAGTGAGACCATCGCTGAGCACAGTCCTAGTGAGAACAACCCTAAGATGCTTTTAGGAGAGCAACCCTATGTGTTTTGTCATGGTATCAGCAAAATGGTGAGTCTTCAAATACGCACATGTAAGTAGACGTTGACTGTAAGTAGACGTTCATGACTTTCATGAAGAATAGAGTACTGTTTAGCATTAGAGCGTCCCAGCAAGTGGATGCAGTTGAGCCAACCAGTTGAACTAACCTGCCTTTCTCTAAAGCTGCCTTTGAGTTTCTCTGAACTTCTAATCTCCATAGAGGAGCAGCACTGTACCGGAGTCCCTGCGGACCCCAGGCTCAGGGAGCTTCACAGAGGACTGAATGGGGAGCCAGTCTGAGGGGTATCACAGTGAATATGTATCTGATTGATATGGGGAGCAGATGAAAGACTAACAGTGGTGTGTGACTGAAAGAATATGAATGAAGAACGGAGAGAAAAAAAGAAAGAAAACTGAGGATATGTAGAAGGAAGGGGTGGTGAAGGATTGTGGGGGGGGGGGGGGTGAATATGGTGGAGTGGAGGGAGATGGGAGGGATGGAGTGAGAGAGAAAAGAGGATTTTTTTTTCTTCTTCCACTACTCCTTGGGTTGAGATGGTGAATACCAATGTCCTCCTGGCAGAGATCAAAGAGACTCTCCCCCAGCCTGCCTGGATGGGCTGTGCCCAGCAATCTCCCGCTAACCCATACATCATCCTGCCTGCCTGCCTGCCTGCCTGCCTGCCTGGATCCCTCACCAGGAGCATCTGCCTCCCCCAGCCTCCTCCTCTTCTTCCTCCTCCTCCTTCAGCACCATCAATACCGAGGTTCAGAATTATTCTTCTTCTTCCTCTTCTTCTTCTTCTTCTTCTTCTTCTTCTTCTTCTACTACTAATCCTGCCACTCTTTCATCTCTTACTCCTCCCGTTGCTCTACTTCTTCTTCTTCTTCTTCTTCTTCTTCTTCTTTTTCTTCTTCCTGTTCTTGTGATTCTTCTACATCTTCTTTTCTTCTTCTCATCCTCTTCTTCTTCTTCTTCTTCTTCTTCCTCCTTCATCTTTTTCTTGTTCCTGTTTTCTTCCTCTTCTTTGTCTTCTTCTTCCTGTTCTACTTTCAGTCCTTCATCTTCTCTCTTTTCAGGTTTTTAACATGTTTGCGCTTTACTGTTCTCCTCTCTATTAATTTTATCTGTTTGTGACTCGTGCCTCTAAAAAAAAGGGAAGCTTTATGACCATTTACGTTAAGTTCACTGTTTCTGGATCTATATGAAAGAGTGCGACATAAAAAACCAATATGTTGGAGGAGATATTATGCAAATCAAATGTGGACCATATGGCAGCCATTAGGCCTTTGTTCTGGTGTCTGATCCTCTACATCTTCATTTAGGCAGAGGTTGGCCCAAAACTAAACTTGAATATGTTATTACAATATGAAACAGGATAATAAAAGTGTAAAGGATGATACAGGCGTAATAAATTAACTTCGGTGTAATATGAGCCATTGCTACCTACGGAATTACCATCCGCTGCGGTCCACTGCAGGGCAGGAAATGAATGTTCAACTATTCGGCTTCAGCAAAAACAGCCATTGCATTAATACTTTGGCTAATTGCCAAATAGGAGTTGCCAAATTTGTGGTCTCTGTTACTGTCATGTATCTACTGTGTTGTGGGTGGGAGTAAATATAATGAAAATGTAAAGAAGCCACCTTATACTCTTACGAGCCCTTCAACTGTGCAAGTGCCCATACCAAACCGTTTATCGTGTTTGTTCAGTACTTCTCCATTACTCATCCTGAGAGGTCAATCCTAAGGCCTTTTTCCACTAAAGACCAGGGCCATTCTGAGCCTGAGGGTTTAAGTACTGGAGAACAGCCTCTGGCCTGTGTTTCCATTAGGAGGTGTAATATCATTATGTAATATCAGGGACCTTGGCAAACAGAGAACATCAACGCTTAAAACCTTGAAATAGCGCTTAGCAACTATCAAACGAGTACACGCATTTCAACATGTCATGAAATTGTTGGAAACAGTGTCCTTTATTCTTTTGCTAAAGTTTGATTTATTGGTAGATAGTGTTTCTTTACAAATACAAGCTAAGTCATTTCCATTGCTAAACTAACGCTAACTAACTAATCTGTTTTAAAATGTCTATCGTTGCGTTATATTCCATTCCAAAAGTCCATAGTTCTGCCCTGATTTGGCACTGCCCCACTTCAGGACCGAACTGAGCCCGTTTGGGCCTTGGACCCGGTCCAGCCTTCGACTAAAAAACTTGAAGGCTTTTCCCAAGACCGCAGGGTTTTACCCCATAGTGGAAATGTGCCACTAATATGTTCTCCTACTAAACTCTAATCCGTCCCCATTCTTATTCTCTCTCCCTTTCTCACCTTTTCTCTCCCTTTCCCTTTTTTTCTCCCCTTATCTCTCTCTCTCCTTCTGTTCCTCTCTCTCTCCTGTCTCACGTTCTGGAAAGGGAAAGCATAGCAGCTCTCACCTGAGCAGCTTTTCCAGCTGATCGTGGCCATGATAGACACTCCCATTAGCTGGTGGTGAGCAGCATCACCCTCCACCCTCCACCCTCCACCCCCCACCCATCACCATGCCCGCGAGCAGATGGCCAGTTCAGCAGGCAGTGGGATGGATCGGCCCCCGAGGCGCTAACCCGCTAACTCAAATATATACACAGCGTATGCTAATGTCTGCGCGATCGCTGACGCTACGCTCTTTCACAGCACGGCCCGTCAGACTTGCAGCCCTCTTCCACGGCTCTCTGATGGCTGAGAGGAGAACATGGGGAAGGCTACGCTGGGGTAATTCCCCCGTATCTATCATACGCTGTCGCGTCCCGTCTCAACCTTTAGGCGTGTGGATGTTCATTTGTGGGGTTTTATGAGGATCAGAGGTGAACATGGCTGCGTTCAACCCGCTGCGGCGGAGATGTCGTGCCGCTGTCTGACATGAGAAGTGAGGGGTGTTGTTGCACACATGCCAGCAAACCCCTCTGCCAGGCATGTCGCTGTCAGTGAGATGTATCAGTGACAGCTGTAGACCTGTATGTGCACAAGGGTGTGTGTGTGTGTGTGGGTGTGTGTGTGTGAGTATGTGTCTATGTGTCAGGGGTACAGGGCACGATTGTCCCTGAGGGTATTGTGGTGTCTGTCAGGAATCGTCTCTCTTCCTCTCTCGCTCCCTCTCTCTCTGTCCCTTTCTTTCTTTCCATATTTATTTCTTTATTTCTTCTCCTTCTGAAATATCTTGCTATTTGAATTATTTTACAACAAATGTATTGTAAATGAATGCAAACACCACATACAGGTTATGAGCCAAGAGTTAATATCTTATCTATAAATTCCACTTGTATAATTTTATAAGCTAATAATCACAGTAGAATCCCGCCGCCAGAGGTATGTCATAATGATACAGGAATCATTATCGGCTGATATTTGCAGTCAGTATCCACACGATAAATTGCATCCCCAACAGTGCTTAGAGATACAACTACTTCTCTCTTTAACCAAATGAAATGTATACATTTGAAGAATGTAACTGGAGTCCTTAAAGGTTCCGTGTCAAGCTCTGGGCGCACAGTAGAACCTCTCAAGGTTCCGTGTCAAGCTCTGGGCACACAGTAGAACCTCTCAGGCTTCTCCTGTGAGGACAAGTTGAAAACCCATGAAGATTCTACATCACACAGTTTTCCTCTAAGATTATAAGGAGAAGATGGGCTAAAACTGACCACTGACCCTACTGTTTTACACTGTGTGGAAACACCTAAAGCAAAGCATTAAGCGCTATACGTTAGTCACAGTACCATGTATGCAGATGAACCACTACCTATCAGAAGAACCACTACCTATTACAAAAACCACTACCAATCAGAAGAACCACTACCCATAATGCATTTCCTTTTTTTACTTTCATTTCCTTTCATCTGTTTCAGTTGTTTATTTCCTTTTATTTCTTTTAATCCTCGTCTAAATTTAGTATCAATCTATTTACCTGCACTGTAAAGCACGTTGGTACAACTCCTGTTGTGTGTTTTTTTTTATGTGCTATTCAACTAAAGTTGACTTCACTTGACCCTGACCAAGGATCCAGATGTGGGCCAGAACACGGCCAGGATCGAGCTGCTGTCCGGATTGCGTCGCCCTCAGGCTCAAGGTTGCCATGGTTGCCATGGCATCAATAAGCTCTTAGAGTGTCTTAGACTCTCATGCCCGCTAGTAACAGAGGGATGGCTGGGAAAGAGGGAGCGGGAGGGAGACAATGGGAGACAAGCTCAATTAGGTTCATCCCTCTTGGAGCCTGAGAGAGGAGAGGGAGAAGTGGAGAGAGGAAAGAAAGAAAGAGAGAGAGTGAGGGAGAGGAAGACAGAGAAGGAGAGAGAGAGAGAGGGAGAGGAAGACAGAGAAGGAGAGAGAGAGAGGGAGAGAAAGACAGAGAAGGAGAGAGAGAGAAATGCAGTGTTAATGAATTCATGGTCTGACAGAGGGCAAAGATGCAAACTGAAAGTAGATGCATATAACTGTCTGTGTCTGCACACACACACACATACACACAAACACTCAAACTCACACACACAGTTACGCGCACATGACAACACACATACACAAACACACATACACAAACACTCAAATGCACACTCCCACCAACATCTTCACCCAGCAATGCAATTTAATCAGTGCATTTCCTGAGGTGAATTCTGTTTGTTTGCTTATGTGTGTAAGCCGAGAAATTAGTCTCGGCCGCCTGTGCAGAGGAACCACACCTCTCCCGGTGTAGTGTTGCTCTCTTTCGCCCTGTGCAGAGGAACCACACCTCTCCTCGTGTAGTCTTGCTCTCTTTCTCCCTGTCCCCCATGAACCCGAATGGCAATCCTCCAATCTCGCTCTACCTCCCACTACCTCGTCCTCTGGTGAGCCAATGCCGGAGGGGATTTCTTCCCTCTCAGAAAGAAACACAAAGTGTGTTAGTCAAGTCCTAGCCCTGCTGTTTACGACCATGACTCCGAGGCGCTCGCTCTTGTCCAAACCAACAGATCTATTCCAGCAGTGTGTCGCCTCGGCAGCAATTCAAACCGACAGACAGACACTGCAACAAACCAGCATGTCGATCTGTCGGACCCGTGCCAAGGGAGGGCCAGATCAGGGCCAGATGACGAACCTCATCCACGCCAAGTAAGCACCCAAGAGAAAACGGAAAATCGGTACACCAGATCCGTGTCAAATGTGGGCCAGACCTGAGCTAAGTCCAGTCGGATCCAATTGGCAGCAAGCAGTGGCGCTCATATTCATGTCGGGAGTTAAAGCAACATCAAATCAATGCACAACTGCCTGCAGAAAGACAAACAAGTCGACTGCAGAGGAGGAAAACAAATAGAAGCGGTAATGATGTGAATATATTAACGTCAGCTAGTTAAATGACCTGACTCGAACGTAACATAATTGCTGTGGAGGACTGTGGGCTACGTACGCGAGATTTACCAACAATTATTCTGTCATGTCAGACATTGAAAAGGGAGGATGCCGCACAATGACAGTTCAAGATGGCATTTCATCGGCACTGTTCGAACGGAAGTATTTGAAATTGGAGTTGGGAGAGAGGTGAGAAAGCTTTGTACGTCACGTTCCCTGTAGTCATAAATATAAATGAGACGTTTTAGGGTGCACTATCTTTCTATCAATTTTTTTTTTTTGGGTGTTTTGTTTATTATTCATGTCGGCTCATAATGAGTTGCGGTTTGGGAGCTGCCTGTCAGTGTGGATGAGTCAACAGGCCTGGATCTCACATTTCCATCTCTACAGAGAGATAGAGAAGGGAAGGGAAAGAGGGAGAGAGAGAGATAGAGAAGGGAAAGAGAGGGAGAGAGAGAGGCAGAGGGAGGGAGAGGGAAGGAAATAGAGAGAGTGAGAGATAGGAGACAGAGAGAGATAGGAGAGAGAAAGGGTAAGAGAGAGAGGAGAGGACAGGTGGGGAGAAGAGGAGAGGCAGAGAATGAAATAGGGAGAGAAAAATACAGGAGAAAAGGAGAGAGGAAAATAGACAGAGATAAATAAAGGATAGAGAAGAGAGAAATGGGACAAAAACCCAATTGAAACCCTGCATGCCGAGTTCTTCAGCAGTGTCCCCGGAATGCAGGGGCACACATCCAACAGGGCACCATTAGACCAATATACCCTCCAGTATTGAAAACTGAAAAAAGTACTAGCAACACTTAAAAACAAGTGAAGAACCTTAAGAACCGAGAACTGAAGAGAGTCCCCACAGTCAAGTGGTCCTAAAGCTCCAACAGGACACTAACATGACTAATAGGACTAACAATAATCAGCCTCAGGACACTGAGCCCTTGCTAAGAAATGTATACATTTGTCATGTTGATAAAGCATATTCTAATTTGAAATAGAGACAGGGACAGGGTAACACAGTGCTGTAGAGTAACACAGTGCTGTAGAGTAACGCAGTGCTGTAGAGTAACTCAGTACTGTAGAGTAACGCAGTGCTGTAGAGTAACTCAGTGCTGAAGAGTAATGCAGTGCTGAAGAGTAATGCGGTACTGTAGAGAAACACAGTGCTGTAGAGTAACGCAGTGCTGAAGAGTAATGCAGTGCTGTAGAGTAACGCAGTGCTGTAGAGTAACGCAGTGCTGTAGAGTAAAGCAGTGCTGTAGAGTAACGCAGTGCTGTAGAGTAAAGCAGTGCTGTAGAGTAACGCAGTGCTGTAGAGTAACGCAGTGCTGTAGAGTAACGCAGTGCTGTAGAGTAACGCAGTGCTGAAGAGTAATGCAGTGCTGTAGAGTAACGCAGTGCTGTAGAGTAACGCAGTGCTGTAGAGTAAAGCAGTGCTGTAGAGTAACGCAGTGCTGTAGAGTAAAGCAGTGCTGTAGAGTAACGCAGTGCTGTAGAGTAAAGCAGTGCTGTAGAGTAACGCAGTGCTGAAGAGTAAAGCAGTGCTGAAGAGTAATGCGGTACTGTAGAGTAACTCAGTACTGTAGAGTAACGCAGTGCTGTAGAGTAACGCAGTGCTGTAGAGTAACTCAGTGCTGAAGAGTAAAGCAGTGCTGAAGAGTAATGCGGTACTGTAGAGTAACTCAGTACTGTAGAGTAACGCAGTGCTGAAGAGTAAAGCAGTGCTGAAGAGTAATGCGGTACTGTAGAGTAACTCAGTACTGTAGAGTAACGCAGTGCTGAAGAGTAATGCAGTGCTGAAGAGTAAAGCAGTGCTGAAGAGTAATGCAGTACTGAAGAGTAATGCGGTACTGAAGAGTGCTGGACCATCCCTGAGAGCAACTGATTCTAGTGTCAAATCTGGGCCAGATTCATACCAGGGACAGGTGCTGTCCCGAACAGATATATGCTGGAGACACCTACATCAGCGTCAAGTTGCACATGTAAGGATGTGCTAAACTGATCAATGCTGGAGACATCTACATCAGCGTCACATTGCACATGTAAAGATGTGCTAAACTGATCAATGCTGGAGACCTCTACATCACGTCACGTGGCACATGTAAGGATGTGCTAAACTGATCTATGCTGGAGACCTCTACATCAGCGTCACATTGCACATGTAAAGATGTGCTAAACTGATCAATGCTGGAGACCTCTACATCAGCGTCACATTGCACATGTAAAGATGTGCTAAACTGATCAATGCTGGAGACCTCTACATCACGTCACGTGGCACATGTAAGGATGTGCTAAACTGATCTATGCTGGAGACCTCTACATCACGTCACGTGGCACATGTAAGGATGTGCTAAACTGATCAATGCTGGAGACATCTACATCAGCGTCACATTGCACATGTAAAGATGTGCTAAACTGATCTATGCTGGAGACCTCTACATCACGTCACGTGGCACATGTAAGGATGTGCTAAACTGATCTATGCTGGAGACCTCTACATCACGTCACGTGGCACATGTAAGGATGTGCTAAACTGATCAATGCTGGAGACACCTACATCACGTCACGTGGCACATGTAAGGATGTGCTAAACTGTTGTATTTCAGCAGTCTGACCTGCCATGTTAGACGCCTTTCTGGGCGACTCCACAGCCCAGTCCTCTGGAAAGCCTCTCACACTAAGTGGGTCAGCAGGCTGCGGAGGAATGTTTATTAGATGAGCTGAACACTTTATCACCTCAGAACAGTGTGTGTGTGTGTGTGTGTGTGTGTGTGTGTGTGTGTGTGTTTCTCTTCTCTCACCGCAATGCACTGGCTCTCTTCTCATTAAAGATTCTGGGAGACAGTTATGATCATCGTGTTTGTCAGAGAAGGTGTGAAAACCTCTCCTGTATGTCACCCCTCAAAGAATTGCTGCTGGTAAAACCAAAAAAGGCCAACTAAACACAGGTCAACTAAACACAGCCAACTAAACACAGGCCAACTAAACACAGGTCAACTAAACACAGGCCAACTAAACACAGGCCAACTAAACACAGCCAACTAAACACAGGTCAACTAAACACAGGCCAACTAAACACAGGTCAACTAAACACAGGTCAACTAAACACAGGCCAACTAAACACAGACCAACTAAACACAGGCCAACTAAAAAAATCGCTCTGAAAGAACTAGACGTGAGTTGCCATCAAAACATCATCACTAATTAAGTGGTCTGAAGAAGACCTTAATGGAAGCATAATCTGGATTTAATAATTTGATGAAAACATATATTGTAAAAGTTATAGAATGACATGCATGCTTTTGATATAGAGTGAGAGAAGCACTGTTGTTGCCTTGGAGGCCTGTAGTTGGTGCGTGTCCTTTTTCTGCCCATAAGACTCCCCCTATGTGTGCAGTGTTTTACAGTGCCATGAGTTCATGTGAGTGTCTTACAGTGCCATGTGTGCAGTGCTTTACAGTGCCATGAGTTCATGTGAGTGTCTTAGGGGAGCTGGATCGGGGGGGGGGGCTGTGGTTCAGGCTGACGACCCAGGAATGGAGTGACTGATTTCACCCTCTCCCCTCATGAATGCCAGCTATGTGCATCCCACACTGTGAGAGACGGATTAGGCATGAGACCATTTCATAAGACCATTTCATAATGAGGAGCCTGGGCTCAAACCGTAACATTCTCTCTGTTTCTCTCTCGCTCCCTCCTTTTCTCTTTCTGGTACACTTTTTTCTCTCACTCTCTCTCTCTCTCTTTGTTTCACTCTGTTTATTTCCTTCTCTCCGTTTCTTTCTCTCTCTCTCGCTCCCTCCTTTTCTCTTTCTGGTTCACTCTCTCTCGTTCTCTGTTTCACTCTGTTTATTTCATTTGTTTCTTTCTCTCTCTCTCTCTCTCTCCTTCTCTCTTTCTGGTACACTTTCTCTCTGGCGCGCTCTCTCTCTCTCTCTCTCTCTGTTTCATCTGTTTATTTCTTGCTCTCTGTTTATCTCTCTCCCATTTACACACACAGATATACACCCACACACTCACACACACACACACACACACACACACACACACACTCACACACACACACACACACACACACACACACACACACACACACACTTGGTTTCTCTCATTTATCTCTCACTTCCTTTCTCTCACTGTTTCTCTCTCTTTCCCTTTCTGGCTCCCTCTCTGCCACACTGCCTCTTAGGCCTGGTGAACCTATTCTGTCACAGTTTGTAGAGACAGTCTGAAACAGTGGCATTGATTATGTGGCAAATAGCTGCTCCGTCGTCCGCTTCCCAGGGAAGTGCAGCCCGGAGGTGATAAGCAGAGGAAATTCTTTTGGGGAAAAGCCAGAACTAGAACTTTGGAACGATAGATTCCCTTCCCTCAACTCCTCACAATTCACCCTGATTCTTAAAAAAAAAAACAGGCACACAAACAAATGATAGAGAGTATGTGGATAAAAATAGAAGTAGGGAAGGGTATGTTCCTCTCGTAGAGGTTCTCATAGTTGTTATGCCTCATTAGTCTTGCATGGCAGTATTAGAGAGGCTGCGTTCCTTACATTCTCCATGCGCGTACTACTCCTGATTGACACAAGCAAGTGTTGTTGGTAGTGTTCGGAGTATGTCTACAGTCACGGACAAACATTTGTATCTGTGCTCCTTGGGTATCCAACCAGTAATGTTGGTATTGTTAGCACGTTGCCTCGGCAGACTAATGGACAGGGTGGTACCTCTGTGTTTATTTATGTGACATCACACCCTCTGCCAGCAGTACACTCTGCCCAAAGGTAGCTGGCATAGCTGGCGAACTAGCAACCAGTATAAGCATTACACTTACATAGCTACTCAAAAAGCTCCAGGCAACAGCTAACAGGGTAGCACAACTTAGCCAATAACAACATAGGACACTAATGTTAATGTTTAAAAAGTCAAGTCAAGTCAAAGTAGCTTTATTGTCAATTACTTTACATCCTTTACATACTTTACTTTACATCTTACATCGCACCTGACATTTCAACCAACTTCATGGATACTCATCTGATGTATTTTTCAAATAAATGAGGATACCACCAACGCTGTGGATTATTTACAGCCTACATTCCAGCTGATGTTTTGCCATGCACCATTCTTCCAAGATAATATGAGGAGCTTCCTCATGGAAGTTTAGATTGATTTTTCAGAGCTATGGTCAAGATTACATTTTGTCTTTATACCACACCACATAATAACAAACTGATTTTTCAAATCAATGTCATAACTGCTGTCCAAGAGGGTACAAGTATGATTATTGTGGTCACATGCTAACACTCATCCCCAGTCAGAATGAACTCAAGTAGATCCATAACAGAGTATTTCATACTCTATATTTTCTCTTCCATTGAAATTTGGTTAAATGGTTTATTTGAAAGAGTTAATCAATTAACCATATTTCTTATAACAAAGGCTTTTGGCATATACCTCTTAGGGGGAAATTAAAGTCAATCAAATATGAAACAACCAAATATACTCAGTGTAGGCTACACCATCAACCATCAGACTCAAAGACGTGGATTTATTTAACTGCTCAGTGCTCTATTTGATCAATCAATCAATCAATCAATCAATTTGTTTATTTGATCAAGAGGGACAGAGTACATTCATGAACATTAAAATGTAAATGCACCCAATTATAGCCAAAAGGCTAGTTTCCATTGGCAGTCCTGCTGCCAGAGTGGAAAAGGCTATACATCCTAAAAAAAAGGCATAATCTGCTATATCCCCCAAAATATTCAGATTTTTCAACAGTGAGACTGTTTGTCCATACCTTAATTCAAACCCATTGCACTCACTGAGATTAACTTTGAGGATTTCAAAGTAATCTACGTACCACTGACATTCTTTATGCTCAAAGCATGGAGGAAGGGTAAAACATTTGAACACTTTAGTCTTTTAACACTTCACACCTTGAATTTAATAAATAGTCAGATGATAAAAGTTTCACTTTGATCTGGGTAAGTTATGTAGCTTATTGTACACAATAAAAGGAAGACTGTCAGCTGATTTTGAATACTGGTATCAGAAAGCCTGCTGTGTGCTGTATGCTCGTGTGTTCCAGATTATGTAATTATAATAATCAGCGTTAGGGTTGCAGAATCTGTCATTTGTTGGTCAAGGGTTAGCAATCCTCCGCTGCTTTTGAGCAATTACACTTTGCATTTTCTTGTGGAAATTCATCTCTAGTTACGTCATGAACAGTTTTGTGTCAAAGTGTTGTTTCACAGTGTTGTATTACAGTGTTGTTTCCAGGGTTCCCACGGTCAGGGAAATCCTGGCAGGCAAGGAATTTAGTATCCAATTTTCCAGGCCTGGAAAAGTCATGAAACTCAGTAAATTCATTGAAAGTTTTGGAAAAATTATGAAATGTAATTTAGTGTAGGTCTTTTGAAATTGTGATACACTTTCCACTTAAATTGACATCGTCTAACTAGCCTAATAGAAAAGTAATGGAAAAGGTTGTTGTTTCATTTTCATCCAATAATTAGGCCCTATTTGTGGTGTAAAGTGCACAGTTTTGTGTACTTATAAGTTGTGAAAGTGTTGTCACAGTTGTGAAAGTTGTGAAAGTGTGTCACAGTTGTGAAAGTTGTGTAAGTGTGTCACTGTGTTGTGTCCGAGTGTTGTGATGGCTGCTGGTGTGACTGTGGATAGGGCACCAATGTCATGGGGAGCCTGCCGTCAGTGGGGGGGGAATGGTAGTGTTGGTGTCAGTGGGAGGGAATGGGAGTTTTGGTGCTGTAATTTGGTGAGTGTATCTGCTGGACTGATCTCTAAACAGCTGTCACTCCTACACACTGACACACACACACACACACACACACACACATGGCCATACACCATTAACAGACATGCACTCAAACACACTCACACACAGAAGCTCACACTATTCATGCACACACACACTCACACTCACACACACACTCACTCATGAACACACACACACACAGAGTGACAGACGGACAGAAAATTATAGATTTTTGGCCCTAGCTTTAAAGCCATTATGACCACATTCATAATATTGTTAAATTATTACGCCGGAGATGAACTAGCAGGGGGTCATACATTTGACAAAATTAAATCGCTACTGAGTGCTGTCTCAATGCTT
>NC_045160.1:21426790-21451790 GCF_900700415.2 Clupea harengus
CCCAGTGAAACCAGAGAGGCTCTCTGTCTCACCCAGCACACGTGTAACCATGGAGCGGCCCCCCCCCTCTGTCTGCCCCCCCCCCCTGGAGGTCACATTCATGCTGGACCACTGGGAGAAAAGACTCATCCTCTAGCAGATGTGCCCAGGCCTCAGCCACCAGTGGCTCACGCTGTCTTAAACGGCTATTTTTGGAAGCCACGGGGAGAAGCATGCCTCTTGTTTTTCTGTGTAAGGTCACTCAGCTTTCCTCTCCTGGTCCTGTTTACACACACACACACACACACACACACACACACACACACACACACACAAAAGCATGTAAACACACGCACACATACACATACAAACACACGAAAATATACACAAACATACACATATAAAGCCGACATTAAGCACAAACACAATATGAATCTACATATATAAAACTTAGCATCACAATTAAATCAGATTGATTAAATTCGGGAGGACTTTGTTTTCTTGTGTTTGCTAACTGACCTGCACAAATAGGGTAATTCTCTTACACCTGATGTCATCATGCCGTCCTGTTCAGCAGTTAGCTTAAGTAGCGCCTTAAGCTGGAGCGAGGGAATCTGTTTTTCTCTTTTCTCTGTTTTTCGCACAACTGATATCTTGTCTGTATTCCTCCCTTTCATTTATTCCAATTACTCATAAGGCATCGTGACCATACAGATGTGTAACAAGAAATATATCAACACATTAGCATTTCATTGAGACATGTTTACAGTAGCAGTTCACTGACTAAACCCAATGGATGGCATTCAGTTTAATAGTTTGTCATATCTTGTGACTAAACCCAATGGATGGCATTCAGTTTAATAGTTTGTCATATCTTGGCATGACTGTATTTGTAATCTGATTGGTGTGGAGACCATACCAGGTTGGATTCCCTCGCCCGCCCACTTCCAATTTGCTGTATGTTTCCAAACATTCCTGGGTATCCTCTACACACCCACAGGGCATTATTTCTCCTCCACAGTCCAGTCAGAGCGGTACAACACTCAAGGCTGATTGGCTAGTTTTTCTAAAAACTAATTGTGAGAGGATTTCTTCTCAAAATGTATAAATTTAAACCAACAGCAATGAGTAATATTGCCATTTAGATACATATTTTCCTGACATATTTCACAGACAAAATTAAGGTTCTGCCGTTTTCAAGCAATTCACTGATTACACATTACACACACACATACATATACAGTACACACATGCATAACGCTTTCATCTACAATAGATTGTCTGTCAAAGTAAAATGTACGAAGCTAAACACCCTCTAACATATCCTCCACTATGGCAACCTTTAATTTATGCAAGATTAATATTTTTGTCAATACTACATCACATTAAAGCTGTTGCTTTCAGGAAATGAAACCTGCTTCCCACAATGAACCATTTATCACATTTAACCTCAGGGGGTTTGAAATGGTTCACAGAGTTGTTCTCTGTAGATTAACGAGTACATGTGCAAAAATACATCCACAAATCAATCTGGATATTTTTAACAGACAGACAATATTCCACAGTAAATATTTCAGGAGTTGATCTGGTTGGGAGACGAACAGAAAGCCCTGCTGGCATTAAAGGAGAGCTGTGGCATGAGAGAGAACCTGATATTCCCTCAGCCCTGCGCTCTTTAACACCCTCTGTTCTCCAGGAATCTACCCCTAATCGAGCCGGCAAAGCTGATACACTCCAGGGCCTTAGACACTAAAGCTTCCCCTCAGCTATTATGATTGATATAACCATAGCTGCCACACTGTGTTCCATGTACTTCTCAAAGAGATGCGTTATGTTACTGTTTATTTGATCAGTGACTTGCTCTGGTCAGTTCTGATACATGTATGTTTCGTGTGTGATAACAATCATAGACTTGTTAACGTCCTGAAACCCTTCAGCTGTTGCAATACCTGCCCTAGCTATATTACTGCATGAAGAGTCATTTTTACCAATCTTGGCCAATTCATCCAAGCACAACTGCTTCAACAAAACGCAGCACAGAGGTCATTGGTCAAAGGTCAAAGGTAATTTTTTTTACCAGGGCCCAAAAAAAAAACAGAAATAGGCACAAAATGTGTACAGGTACTGTAAGTCCCTTTAGATAAAAATGTCAGTTAACACTTTGAATAGTCCGTCTACAGAGACTTTACAGATGATTTGTTGAAATTCAAGGTCAGTCTTTCTAATTGTTCACTGAACATCACCTTAACCAAACCCGAACCCAACCCCTAACTCTAACCCCTAACAGAGTTTCAACAGATAGTTTGTCTATAATCTGTATCTGTAGATAGTTTATAGGGAACCATCCAAATAAAGTATGACCAAAATGTCTGCTAAATGAGAACCTGTAAATGTGACTGTAACTCCAGGATGGTGATACGGAGTGAGATCTTGGTATCACTGAGGTCTGCCTATCCACCCTACGGCAGAGCAGCCTTAATAAAGCACTGGGCCAAATCTCTCTGGCTTCAGGAGATAGTGCCATCAAGCTCTCGCCCACCCTACCTTTCCAGCCTCAAATAGCATGTCGTTAAGATGTTAATGAACACTATTCATTTAATAATGCCACCAAGCCCACCTCCATAAATCTAATTTTTCTTACCTAATATAATGTTGACACGGGCACAGTGAAAATTTATGCAAATGCTAGGCTGGGTGACCCCGGGATGACAATGGGTTGAGGTGGGGTGGAACAACGCCATACTGCCTCACAAAACTCTTCTTCAAAGCTCTCCTCCTTCTCTCTATCTTTCTCTCTCTTTTATTCTCTCTTTCTCTCTCTTTTATTCTCTCTTTATTTCTCGCTCTCTGCCCCTCTCTGACCCCCGTCTCGCTCATTCTCAGTTTCACTGTCTCTATCTTCCTCTGTCTTCTTTATCTCTTTATCTCTTTCACTGTCTCTCTCTCTCTCTCTCTCTCTCTCTCTTTCTCACGTGCTTTCTCTCTCTCTCGCACACACACACACACACACACTCTCCTGCAGGAGGGACTAAAGGCACAGTCTCTAATTTGTGTCAGAAATAGAAAGAGGGAGAGAGAGAAAGGAAGACAGAGAGAGAGAAAGAAAGAAAGAAAGAAAGAAAGAGTTTGAGACCAGGAGACCAAAGTGAGAGGCAAGTAAGGACAAGAGTGGAAAAGCCTGGAGAAGAAGAGGCACAGAGAGGGCCGGAGATAGAGAGGGTCTGTAGCGGGGGACACTAGAGCGGGGGACACTACAGAGACCCAGAGAACACAAGGATGACTGTAGACCTCTGTGTGGGGGTATTCATGTTGAAATGTCATGGCATGGCTCACGCTGCAGTATTAGATGACTCTGCAACTGTGAAGAACATTGCGTCAGTCTGTTCGGGGGCTGTGAAAGGAAACCAGTGTGTTTGAGTGTGTGTGTGTGTGTGTGTGTGTGTGTGTGTGTGTGTGTGTGTGTGTGTGTGTGTGTGTGTGTGTGTGTGTGTCTGTGTGTCTGTGTCTGTGTGTTTGTTTGCATCTCTGTGTGTGTTTGTAAGGGAAATCCCACATCCTGTCACCCCGTGAGCGATGTCGGCACTTCCTCCTTGTGTGTCCTTCCAAAGGGAAAGTTCTGCCTCTCCTCCCCTCTCCTCCCCTCCCCTCTCCTCTCCTCCCCTCTCCTCCCCTCCCCTCGCCCATGCCTCAGTTGATTCCCGCCACCACGTACACCCCTCGTCATTCACGCACACGTCTCAAATAGACTGTGTGGTAATCAGAATGGTTCCCCCGGAGCTAAAAGAGCACGAGACGCTGGTCCAGTCATTTGTATGTGTGAGGGGCTTTGCCCCGGCGCAGTCATTTAGAGGACACCGGTTGGTAGGCAGCTCATGCGCTCTCCTCACCATCTCCACAGGCATGGGTTAATACTGGCCCATAATCACCCGCTTCACATGCCGTGTTGGTGCAGTGAAAATGTGTGTGTGTGTGTGCATGTGTGGGTGTGTGTGTGTGTGTGTGTGTGTGTGTGTGTGTGTGTGTGTGTGTGTGTGTGTGTGTGTGTGTGTGTGTGTGTGTGTGTGTGTGTGTGTGTGTGTGTGTGTGTGTGTGTGTGTTGTGAACATATGCAAGTTTCTTAAAAAAGGGAAAGGCGAAGGATGGAGTAGCCGCTGCATTTGCCACATTGGAGATATAGTGTGTGCAATGACAATGATGAATGTTCATCAGATTGTGTTTATGAGTGAATGTAATATAATGCATAAGTGTGTGTCTGTGTGTGGATGTGTGTGTGTGTGTGTGCGTGTGCGTGTGCGTGTGCGTGTGCGTGTGTGTGTACATTATTCCTGTGTGAGTTTATGTGTGTTGACACAAATGTGTTTTACTTGTGTGTGTGTGTGTGTGTGTGTGTGTGTGTGTTGATGAATACACGCTAATGCAAATGTGTGCATGTTGCCGTGTGCATGTTCACTCAAGTGTGTGTGTGTGTGTGTGTGTGTGTTGATGCATTTCCCAGCCTCTCATCCATAAACAATTAGGCAAGTGATCAATATCTTGGCGTTGTGATATATTCTAATTATTCAAACAGGCCACATGGAAACCATTGCCCTTTCATTGCCAGCTGTAATTACTTTTGGGTCCCAGTGTACAGATTGACCTTATTGTACTATTTGTCATTCAGCACGGGTCCTAATTGTCCTCCTTCACATCAAGGCAATAGGCTGAGACCTGTCCTCTCTTGGCTGTGAGTGCCTAGGGATTATTGACTTCTTGTACGTCATAAACGTGATCGGCACCCAGTTTTTTTTTTGTAACCGGTTACAACTAAAAGCCATTACATACGTACATAAACAGCATTTTTGCGTGTTTGATATACCATAAAACAGTCGCAAAATTGTCAATCTTTTCCCAAATTCATATTCCGATGAAAACAGAGATATGAGCTGATGTCTATGGCAGCCAGGTGAGGAGTGTGTCAGAGGTCTTTGTGTCAGAGGTCAGAGGTCAGAGGTGTCTTGTAATGGCTTGATGTCAGAACACCTCCTCCCACACTGAGCTGAAGGAGACGCTGACAGGAGAGAAGAAGGAAAACAGAGTACTGTTAACCTGCTAGGAGTTGAGTTTACGACTGTTTGTTTGTTTGTATGTTGTTTGTACTTGAAAGTGGTTGTCCTCCATTTGTGGACGAACCATGACACTACAATTTGTGGCTGTTATCAATACAGAGTCTCATCCTCTGCCGAATGATAAATTAGAATAGAATAGAAATAGAATTATTTCACACTGAATAGACGTGTCAGAGAGGTCTTTGCAGTCTGATTACCTCCTCTTTCTCCTCCTCATTCTCTTTTAGAGAAAGAATAGTCCATTCTCCAAAGCGTGGCTGTGAATGGGGCAGTCCATTCTCCATCTGCGTCCGTCTCTCTTTGTCTGCTTGCCCCCGGCTGCCTCTGGACACTTTCATTTCCGTATGCCTCTTGTTCTTCTGCGACAGGGTGTTCCCACTCACCTAGTTTAAGATGTCTCCTCTTTGAAATCAGAGCGAGCGAGGAAGAGATAGAGAGAGAGAGAGAGAGAGAGAGACAGACAGAGAGAGATAAGTGTGTGATGAACAGGACAGAGAATCGCTACATTACAAGTGTATTTCAATTGATCAATTGATTTTAGGCCTTAAAATCCCCGACTTACCGAGTAAATGGCTCTTGACATTTTCAACAGCAGACCGAATAAGAGTGAATGAGAAGAAATGAGAGATAAGTGACTTGTTCCCATTTCAGAGACTTACATTTTTACCCATTCGAGAGCTTTTCAGGTTGATATCACTTGAACTAGTTCATTGTCTGATTTAGAAGAACCTTGCCTCTTGTTTAAGAGTCTATTGCTGCACTCTCATCTCCCACAAAGATTATCATTATTCCGTCTTTATCTGTTATGTAGCCTCATATTGGCAAGTGTGCTTGCCAATTACAGTGTGAAAGGCGAATTATCAGAAGTATCCTTTTCTGGTCCCAATCCAATTTGACTTTTATGCAAAACGTGATGCTCAATACGCCCACTATCAGAAGGTCTGGTGATTATTAGGATTATTAAATGAGTATCCGTGGTACTTGTGGGCTGACTGCAAGTTTTTCTTTCCGACCTCAGCAAAACACACTAACATGCAGGTCTATGCAGGTGTTGCAGTCTACCCAGGCCTAATAACATGCTTGCAAAATCATCCATGGAACTGGGAACTGGAATTGTTCTGTTTGAGATTATGTCCACGGGATTGATGGTTGTCCCTCTGCCCCTGTTTGTTTCTGGATGCAGTACATGGATGCTGTTGTCTGGAATGCTGCTGGCAATACAGATGTTGCGAGTACACATCTGGAGTATATCAGCCACCGCACGAATGTTTGCCTCTCATATCTCTTCCTCACTGTAGCCTCTCTCTCTCTCTCTCTCTTTCTCTCTCTGAGGAAGACTAGAGGAGAAGAGGCTGGAGTGCGAGGTGGATTACAGGGAGTCAGTGCAGCGTGAGGTATAGAGATAGCGATGGAGGTGATGATGTGGGGGTGCAGCGTGAGGTATAGAGATAGAGATGGAGGTGATGATGTGGGGGTGCAGCGTGAGGTATAGAGATAGAGATGGAGGTGATGATGTGGGGGTGCAGCGTGAGGTATAGAGATAGAGATGGAGGTGATGATGTGGGGGTCCAGCGTGAGGTAGCGATGGAGGTGATGATGTGGGGAAAGGGAGTCGGTGCAGCGTGAGGTATAGAGATATCGATGGAGATGATGATGTGGGGAAAGCAGAATTGCCTTTTTCTGAATCCAGAGGTTTCCAGCAGTTGCTTTTAGTTAGAATGTTTACAGTAGGTGGAGGACTATCATCACTTTCCTTCCTCCTCCTCTTCCTCTTCCTGTCCACCACTGTCATCATCATTTCAAACCCTTTTCATAATCATCCCTTCCTTTCTGTCCGTCCTCCCTGCCCTCTGTGCTCTGTCGCTTTTCTGCGAGGAACATGTGTTTGGAGCGAGGACATTTCCCATTGTGGGAGAGAGAGAGAGAGAGAGAGAGAGAGAGAGAGAGAGGGAGAAAAAAAGAACAACATTCACCATAGTCACCTGTTTCCAGGGCAACTCCTTGGCAAAATGACATGGATATTTTACCATGTTGCTAAGCTACAGTGCCATTTCAGAATTGTGCTTCTCCTATCGGCTGGGGAACGTGTGCCAGGAGGATTTTAGGCGTTGAGCTGTTTGCCTGCCTTCACGTTTTATTTTGATTATTTTTTCATCAGTAATCTTTGCCCATACCTGTGGACACTGTACCACTAACTAAACATATTACACTCAACAATGCCAGAAGCATCGGCCATTAATTAAGCATACTCCCAGCTACCTATACAGCATCCATACCCATGCATACTCACTGCTACCTATACATATTATGCATAGTGGGGCAGTCATGTTGTTGTGTTTAGCACTAGTGGGCTACAGACAGAGCATGTTGTACTGAAGGAGGACGGATCCCCGGGGCAACGTGAGGCGTGTGTTGTGGCTGTTATTGTGTGCTGCTGCTCAGGATGGGCAGTTCTTTTCCTGTGTAAAACCAATATGCACAATAAAGCCAAAAGCATGAATAAATCTAATCTAATAAGCATAACAATGCATTTCGTCCATCACGATGAATCATTACCGAATGATCATGCTTTAATAAATCTGTGACATTCAATTGTGTGGCAAGCGTGTGGCAGACAGATCCTCTTAAAATTCAGTGGCACCCAAAGACAGGCCTTCAAGATCCAGACTCTAATGTATTCAGCTGTTCAATCAGCACTACAAGGGCCAAAGGTTCCCGCTAATTAGGATCAAATCAAGTAGATGGCTCTGGAGTCCTGGGGGGGGGGGGGGGTAGGTTCATTCTGGGATTATTTGTCTCGCTGCTGCACGCCTGGCGACAGGAAAACCTCTGTCCTGACTCAGGCCTCAGGCAGGATGCTGAAGCTGACTAAACATTTCCTCTTCCTTTGTTTGCCCACAAAGAGTTTAGATTCCATTACTTAACACACAGCGAGTCTCTCTGGTGTGTCCCGCCTCGGCTTTCCATTACGCTCTTAAGAGCGGAACAGTTGAACTGTAATTCAGCAGTAAAATCTCTTACTCTGAAACATGTGTTTTGTATTGTTGGGAATACTGGGAATACTTGGGAAATTGGGAATACTTCATTAATTTTACTCTTAAGCCTTGCTGCAAAGGGAGAGCTTTGTTGATTTAATATACTACATTTGCTCAACTGAATTATAAAGGGTTTTTCTAACAATGTTTACAGTCTCTTTAGTCTTTAGTGCATATTTTTTTTTAGTGTTTGTCATAAACACACACACACACACACACACACACACACACACACAAACAAACACACACATATGCTTTATCCATACACAGACACACAGACACAGACACAGACACAGACACAGACACAGACACAGACACAGACACAGACACAGACACAGACACAGACACAGACACAGACACAGACACAAGCTTTATCCATACACACACAAGCTTTATCCCTACACAGAGACAGACACACACGTATAAGTGTACTCACTCCCCCTGTTTAAAGGCCTAAAAGTGTGTCTGAGTGGCTGTTTGAGCGTGTGCGTACGCGGTGCCAATAATCCCCTATTAATTGGACGGCCACTGGAGTTGCCCACCACTCCGCAGGCAGGAAAGTGTTTCGGTGAAGGTCATTTCACCCACCAGTCCACTCGCAGAGCAATGGCATGCACTCACCCTCAAGAGCCTGGCAGTCCTTCCCATGAATTAACTGTTGGAGAGGTGCCCTCCTCCATTACGGAGCCTTTCAGTGAGTCATCACAGTCGCCTGTTTTTCTCTGGCATTAGCAGGCGACTGGTTGGCTCTCCAACGTTGCATTGCATTGCATTTATCATGAGGGAAAATGAGACAGCATTTTTTTCCCCCCCTTATCGACTGCAAATGATATCACGGGCATTATGAAATCCTTTGATGGAAAGCAAATTGTTATTTTTCTATTTTCAATGTTGAATGGATTTCATTTCATGCGTGCGCAGACAATTTTTCAGGATTTAGAAATTCATCTGTGGATGATCAGAGGGGAAGATCTGCCAAAAATGCAAAGCCGCTTCATTTGCCTGATTGGCACCTGGCCTGGCCAATGTTGAAGGAGCACCATCACTCCTGCACAGTGAGCTCACCGTCTGAGCAACAGGAAAACACTGCAGTCACAGGCCCCTTCATGGTTCCTCCTATAACATTGACATTTAGGCTACATTTGCATTTACAATTACTCATATAGCAGATGTGTTCATCCACAGTGACGTACTGTACTGTAGCTCCATAGGTAGAGGACGTTGTCAAGAACACTGAGTTCCACACCCAGGGAGCACCCACACTGATAAACATGTCAATCTGAGCCATGCCGTGAGTCACACGCATGCAAGGTGTTTGCTAAAGGAATGCATGTAAATATAGGAGTGTAATGTAAAGAAATACAGTAATGGAATAGAATCATATGAATGCAAATATGCACGTATGGCTCTCCTGTCCTCACCATGTGTACTCCCCCGGTTACGCCACAGGAACACATCAGCCTATCTGTTCTTCTGTTCTGAATCCCCTAACGCTCGGATGTGGTCAGTATCTCCGAGCTCGTTCTTGTAGCGTCCAGCATATTCCCCAGGCCCTGTTGAGTCACATGGGACTGTTCCTCCCCTCCAACCACCCCGCCCACCCCCACCCCTCACACATCACACACATTACACGTACCTTTTTCACCTCTCCTCAAAGGCCTGCCACGTCTGTTCCAATTAGGTCTCCTTGTGCTCCGCACCTCCCCATGCATCATCCGAGGGTTTTACAGAATATTTGTGTGACCTCCTCATGGCCCTGCTCTTCAGCTCCTTCCCTTAATCCCGCTAAGCCTTCCCCGCTCTATGTTTTCATGGCACGAGAGTAATTCACTGTTTAATACACAGTAAGAACGCAAATTAATTACCCCTGATGAACTTGCCTTCTGTGTCATGACTGGTTCAAAGAAATACAGTGCTTCCCGTTCCAGCCTTTCCATCTCTCTCTCTCTCCCTCTTTCTCTCTCTGTCAGCTGTCTCTCGCTCACTCATTTGCCCACCAGTGTATTAAACATGAATTTTATCATTTTTATATCTTTTCTGACGTTTGTAATTGCAAGATAAATGTGTTTTTGTTATTATAGTCAAAAAAACTGTTCATCTAGTTCAAACTCTCTCCTTCCTTCATCTCATCTCTCTCCACTCTCTCCCTCTCTCTCCCTCTCCCTCCTTGTCTTGCTCTCATTCTGATTCCCCTCCCCTCCCCTCTCCTCTCACTGGTCCCCGCCCATGCCTCTGTGGCTGAGATGCAGCACTGGAGCCTCAAACACGGGGCTGGCTGTCATTCCCCACCCTGCAGGATTGGTCAGTGATGGGCCTAGACAGCACCCTCATCCTCAGCTCTCTCTCTCTCTCTCTCCATCCTTCTCTCTCCATCCCTCTACCTCTCTCTCTCTCTCTCTCTCTCTCTCTCCAGCCCTCTCATTCTCTCTGTCCCTCTCGCCCATACCCGAATGATGTCATAGTCCATAGTCCTCGCCGCAGCACAAGAACAAAAACAACAACAACAAAAGCAACAACAACAAAAAAAACGTACATGATGGGCACCTCAGAAGTGGCGACAAGAAGAGGCAGATGTTTACGTCTTTTTGTCTCCTCAAAAGCGCTTGAGATGTGCGTCTCTGTTTTGTCTTTTATTTGTTCACTAAATCAGTGCGAGCAGAGCCTCGTTGCTGAAGCGGACCCTTAACGGGGGTGCAGGGGACAGCAGGTGCGCGCTCCATTCGCGCCACGTCTGAGACGTGATCCAATTTTGTCTCTGCTGTAAATTCTCCCGACAGCCACCAAATCCGCACACACACACACACACACACAGACACACACACACTATCTCTCTCACCCTCATTTATACAAACACACACACACTCACACGTACAGATACTCTCTCTCTCTCTCTCTCTCTCTCTCTCTCACACACACACACACACACAAATCTGGGAGTGCTGACACCTTGCAGAAAGCACTGGATGGAGGTTTGCCAAGCAGTGAATAACACTTGGATCAGTAAAAGACAGAGCCCTATCCAATTTTATGGCTTCTGACAGTTTATTTTCTTTATGTATGTTTTTTGCAAAACACTTCTGAGGCAAAAGAAGGTTTTTGTGGACGTTTGGGGACGTGGCAGTATTAACATGCATGCAATCAAGTGAGCATAGGCCATGCTCCTGCATCTCAATTATATCAATTACAATCTATCTTCTAAGTGTCACTCATGACCTTCATAGCTTGCCTGTTTCAATGGGTGTGTGTGTAGGTGCGTGTGCGTGTGCCCTTGTTAATGTGTATGTGTTCCCATGTTCATGTGTGTGTGTGTGTGTGTGTGTGTGTGTGTGTGTGTGTGTGTGTGTGTGTGTGTGTGTGTGTTCATCTGTATGTGTGAAATAGTTTGTGTGTGCACCAGAGAACCATCGTTGGACCTTGAGGTCTCCATCCACTCAGCGCAGCCTCCCTAACACCCCTCACAGAATTAAATTAGTGAATGGGAAGAACATGAAAAGGCCTTCAGGGGGAAAAGCCTGGGGCTGGGGTAGAGGCCACCCCAGAGAGGACACCTCGGAGCCTGGACGTTTGCACTGATTAAACTCCCTGCATTTTTCTCTCATCTGCACTCAGTTCAGTTTTGGTTTAACCGTGTCCCAAAGAGAGCGTCAATTCTCCAGGCAAGCAATCATTAGATCCGCCTTCCCCTTAAGCTATGACTGCGAACAAGCTTCATTTCCATCTTGTTTTTCCCCTGAAGAAACTGGCTTCAGAGATTGAAACAGTTTGTCAGATGGTTGTATCTTTTTTTCTCTTCCGACATGACAACCTAATCAAGGAGAGAGGTCCACTTTCATTCACAGGCCTGGCTTCTTGCCTGTGTGAAAGATATCTAAGGTCTGTTGCTCACACACAGACACACACACACACACACACACACACACACACACACACACACACACCAAACACCCCCCTGCTCTCTGACATATTGTGTTCAGCTCCTATGGTTCATCTGCTCTCCTCTCCTCTTTGTCCGCGTTGCGCTGCGCCCTCTTCTCTCTCCGCTTGTCTCCCAAACAGACACACACATATCTAAGGTCTGTTGCTCACACACAGACACACACACACACACACACACACACACACACACACACACACACACACACACACACACTGCGCCCTCTTCTCTCTCCGCTTGTCTCCCAAACAGACACACCGCTGGTCTTTCTGAGGTTTAAAAGCTTCACTGTTGGCCTCGGCACTTCATGTCAGACTCACTGAGCCCTTGACACCGCAGACAGTTTCAATTTCTCTCTTGCTGTCTTCAACCCAGCGCACATCCCCTCCCCCCTCCCACCCCCCCACTCACTTTTTCTAAACAACACTGAGATGGATAAGCCCCTGGAAAGAGGTTTTCTCTTTTTTTTCCCTCCTTTATTATCTCTATCTCTCTTATCCCCGTGTCAGTAATAGGCCAGCAGTGATGGCTGACTGATAGCTTCTTCAGCGGAGGACGGGCTTGATTGGCAAGAGTAGGAGTCCAGATGCTGGAGATGAGAGGCAGATGGTTCTTTTTTTTCTTTTTCTTTTTCTTTTTCTTCTTCTTCTTCGTCGTACGCCGTCAAGCTCCGGAGAAACAGGTGAACCCTGATGATTGGCGTTTCCCCGGGCTCTGCGCTTTATCCCCCTCTTCCTCCCTCTTCCTCCCTCTCCTGTGCCCCCGCCACGACTGAGAGGAACAGATCGAAAAGAGGTGAAGAGGAGGACTTGTTTGAGGAAAGCAGTCATCTTTTTTTTTATTTCTCCCTCATCCCTGGCAGATGCTGTGGTAAATCAAAGGCAGACCTTTCTGTGACACTTTTGCTCTGACTGAAGGCTTCGTCTGTGAGACGCGGAACACGCTTTTGACATGAACTTGAATGTCTTGACATCATTTGCTCTGCAACAACAGAATCAGACAGATGCAAAAGAAAAAACACACAAAAAAACAGTAGTACAGTATTCTCCCACTGCCGTCACAATGCCATGTTAATTGTCTGACTGTGCTGCAGGATGAGAAGTGACATGTTTATTCCAAGGAGGCTCATGCTGAGCGATCATCCCCCCGCTATACCCAATTGAATGTAATGCGGTGGACCTAATCTGGTCCGGAACACTTAGATGTGTCAGGGGATTCCTGGATGTGGGAGATGGGAATGAGATGATTGACAGCTTACTTTCTCCTTCACAAATGATCTTCATATGGCAAAGAAACACCCCCAACACACATTTTACAAAGACACACACACACACTCATTCAGACACGCACACACACACACAGACAGTCATAGACACACACACACACTCACACTCATTCACAGATGCATGTAGACACACAGTCTCTCTCTCACACACACACACACACACACACACACACACACACGCACATGCACTCACTCACACACTTGCACATGCATACAGGCCTAGCCTTGGGCAGTTTTCTAGGAGTCCATTTTGCAGTAATTACAGCCATGTCCCCGGAGATGTGACGTTGGTGCAGGGGGCTTGTGTGATTCCTCCATCTCAGTTTTAGAGAACCCTTGATTTTCACACTTCTCAAGAGACTGAAGGAAGCTTAACAGCGAGGGGCCTTTTCAAGCGAAACACCACCATTACTGGGGATTTTAATCCTGTGTGGTGAAAATATGTATTCATACATTATCCGTTGTTCTCAAAAATACTCTTTATTCCATGTTTGTGAATAAATACAGATCCGGTTCACATTTGATTCATTCGTGTGGTTTTTGTACCACGCATGTAATCTTTCTCACATGGTTTTGTGTTTTGGGTCAAAATTGTCCTCTCTGAAATACATTGATTTAGGCTTAAGGGTTTGCATGCATCTGCTTCATAATATAAGACCTGTCACAGCTGAGTGCTGTTTGTTCACGTTTATTAATGATTGATGCATAATAAATACTTCATGTAGTTCCGTTTCTTGCACTTCACGTATGCATGCCATACAGCTGGAACATTTCCTCCGATATACAATCTTAAGTTGTCCTCTATAAATAAGATCACTCTTCAGTAGAGTAGAATTCCCAGATAAGTATGAACCGTCTCAAGTCAGTGGGGGAGTTGGTGCTGGTCTAAGTGAACCATTTCACAGGAGAGAGCGAGAGAGACAGAGAGAGAGAGAGAGAGTGTGTGTGTGTGTGTGTGTAAGTGCGAGGGCGCGCGCGCAGCTTGCTGTGTGTACTGGGAGAGGAGCGAGCGATTCAGACCTGGACGCTGTAAAGCCGGAGAATTTTGAACTCGTCTATTTTTGAACTCAGACTCAGAAGTGCTCCAGGGCTGGGCTCCACGAGCTAAGAAATGAATAACGCGGCCGACGCTCACGTATATTTGCCGGCTTTCTGTCATATGCGCGGCTAGCAGCCATTGCTGAGGGTTCA
The DNA here is from genome assembly GCF_900700415.2 of Clupea harengus. Taxonomy (NCBI): domain Eukaryota; kingdom Metazoa; phylum Chordata; class Actinopteri; order Clupeiformes; family Clupeidae; genus Clupea; species Clupea harengus. The sequence goes on from NC_045160.1 coordinate 21,441,320, forward strand.
AATTATTCCTCAAGTGTAGTTGGTTTCTCCGCTATTTTTGTACATCACACCCCTTCATCGTCCAGTTGAAAATGTCTTGAATCGGAACCTTGACAGAGAATATGACAGTAAGTAATTCTGCCTGTATGTTTGTTTTCACGTGTGATATCTCTGTATGTATTGAAATAACGTTACAGTGATCCTCTATGAAGACAGCCCTCTAACAGCATTATGTCATGATTTCCTTTTACCGGCGTGTTTGTATTTTAATGGGCAGACTGTAACTCAAAAGTAAAAAAGCACGGTCTGTTACAATGTGTTTCAACGTATCATTTTAATAGGGAAAGTTGAAAAAGCCTATTTTCCTAGGGCTGTTGTCATAAACGCTGTGGTCGCGTCGCGTAGATATATGGGTGGGTTTTGGTCACTGCGCTCGGTTGCCGGGTGAAGATCGGGTTTCTTCCTTGAGTTTTTTGGAGCATTACATCATTTCTGTACGAATGACTTTGCAATATGCGCGTACGGTTTTTGAAATACCTTCCCTGAATCAGTGGGTTTCCACTGCTCGCCGGCATCGGAGATCAGCTGGTTTGCACAGCAACTTCCATGCTTCGCACCATAGAGATGACGTAGCCAACTCATATGGAGATGTTTGATATTGCGTGTCCCACTGCCCTTTTCGATAATGTCGAGATTGCAGAAGTTGGTCTAATAATTGGTTTGATATGGATTTTTTTTTTTATAGAAAAAAGTAATGAAATGCAAAACTCCTATCTGTCGCTGAGCTTCAGTGCAGCTGTCAATTTGCATTAATTGTGAGCGAGCACGCCAAATGTACTGTGTCTGTTGGCAGGAGGTTAATCCGAGGGGATAAACTAAAGCGGGTCCCACCGTATCCCACGCGGTCTCCCCCTCTCTCGCAGACCGAATCACTTTAAATAATTACACACCTAATACGGAATAAAGTGACCCGACACGGGGTAAGGAATTAATGTTAATGTAATACAGGCTAGTCGGCGTCGCCTGGACATTGGCGTGTTCGTAGTCTAATAGATCTGGAGGAAAGATCACGATTTCCCTACGTAGTCGTTGCCCCTTTAAGGATCTAAGCAAGTGCACATTTAAAAACGGATTCCCACGGCTCTTGTATCTCCCTTGTGTCGGGTGTAGCCTGTGCGGCTGTTGAAGGGTTAAGGCTATATTCATCCACAGACACGGCTAATGTATATCATGACAGGTTTCGCAGCGAGAGGTCGTAACATTCATGCACACAGAACGTCAGTTTGATGAGCGTGTTGGTAAGCTTGTAGCCATAACAGCTAAATCGGAAGCCTATAGCATGTTCGACCAAAATAGGCTGTAGTGCACGTTTGAGTGTTGTCATAGTGACGTCTGAAAATGTGTGAAAAAGTGTCTACTTCGTTTAGGAACATTGCAATATTACTGAGTAGTCGTCATTATTAGTGCTGTGTTAATAGTGGGCGAGCGGCTCGCTCTGAATTAATAACGCAGGCGTGCGCGCTCTTTGAATCAATGTAAACGTGACTTTAGGTTGAAAACCTGGCCGAATGACAAACTTTCCGTCCTCTGGTACCTCTGGGGAGGATCGGGTCGATGCCATTAGGATTTCACACTGCTGAAACAACTAAACATTGCCATCTTGCGAGACTAGTTTGTGTGCTATTTCCGTTAATTCAGTATCCAAATAGGCCAGATATGACAACCTGCATGGCGTAGCCTGAATCCGCTGGTCTTCTCTGGCGACTGCACACAATCAGAAACCATCATAGAATCTTAAGTAACAAAGTACTTTTGTAATATCAAGTTTATTTTGTCATCTTGGCTATTTACAAACAATTCACTTTAAAGGTGTCTGATAAGTTGAACTGCCAGTGCCCTAGAAAATGAAGTACCTTAAGCATGATGCAACGTAAAGCCCTGGCTTCCCGGTGATGGTCCCTAGAAAATCGTGATTTGTATTGAGGGAGTGTATTGTCATCAGGGACTCTCCTCGCTAGCCTAATGTGAGGGCTTTCCGTGACTGAGTCTGATAACAAGAGGAGGCATAGGGTAGCGGGAGACTCCTGAGAGCTTGTAAACACCGCAGACATTTTCATTATCTTTGTAATCAATCAAGGCACCCTTGCTTGAAACGGCTGTGTTGGGCAAGTAGTCAAGGTTAGATGTCGAGTCTTCAAAGGTTTCTTGATTTTCTGCCAGCATAAATTTGCAGAGAGGTTTTTGAGTCAAACAACTAAATATCACACTAAATCGTAACCCAAAAGGTGTTTACAATTATGAGGTCATCCATGAAGGAAGTCTATAATAGTGTAATAAACTATGTAGGACATTTATAATGCTTGTTGTTGTACATCAGCTCATAATTTGGATGTCACAAATGAAAAGTTGATGGGAAAATAGATGTTTTTGTACGAAGCAGAATACATTCAACTGAACAAAATTGCTCTGTTCCACAGTAATACCTGTGCATTGTCGCCACAATACACCACAAAGGCTGTCACCAAGGGGATAAGGACAGTTTCCCTGTTTTCTGAAGAAAAGCACAATGGCGTCTGTGCCTATTGTTGATTTATTCCCTCTGAGTTTGCCTTGGAAAGCATGTTTCTGGCAAGCTTGAACAACGCTCCGCAAGAGAGGAGACAATTCCACGTGGAGAATAAAAAAACATAAAGAAAGGAAAGAGAAAAAGGCTGATTGATTTGGTAGCATAGAGCATGGGGCATGTAATTATAGGTAGAGGGGTAAACCGATGGTCTGTGTTGGTCTGTGTTTTTGGGGAGAATCTGGGGGAGAGTGTCACCAAGTGCAGAGGTGTTATGAAAAGGAAGGGAACAGGAAGGAAGTACCTCTATTCCAGGAAAAACATTGTGATTTTCAAAATCAGCACTAAATCGTCTCTCTTTCTGTCTCTCTCTCTCCCTCCCTTTGTCCCTTTCTCTCTCTCTCTCTCTCTATCCCTCTCAGGATTACCGGGAGGATGGTATGGATCTGGGGAGTGACGCGTCCAGCCGCTCCAGTTCGGAGTCCAACTCCAACAAGGTGACACCGTGCTCGCCCAGCCTGGACCTCACTCCGCTGGAGGACTACGAGGAGGACGAAGACTACCAGGAGTACAAGAAGAAGGTCATCGAGGAGTGGGAGAGCGAGTATGGCGGCGGTAGCAGTGGGGAATACGGCGACACCGATGACCCCGACCTGGCTAACAACGTCAAGACTGTCGGAGGAGGAGGTGGCGGCGGCGGAAGCTTCCGGAAGCCGGTGAACAGCCGCAGCCTGGCCGAGGAGTTCCAGGACGTGAAGAGCCCGCCGCCGTCGCTCACCGGGCCCACGGCCACCCGAGCCGCCGCCGTGCCTGAGGAGCTGAAGCAGAACGGCAACCTGATCCTGCCCAGCGCACACCACCTCCGCTCCCCCGGCGGCACGGCCACCGTCACCACAGCGGCAAAGACTGCTGCCAGGCCCGCCAGCCAGCGGACAGCAAGCAGCAACACCAGAGGGGGTGGAGGATTGGTGGGCACTGGCGTCGGCGGTGGTGTTGGCACTGGCGTCGGCACCGGCGTCGCGAGTTACGGTGTGAGTGGTGGAGTAGGGACAGGGGCAAATGCCACCTATCGCACAGGTGCAGGAATGGGTGGAGGCTACATGGACGAGTGCGAGGTCGAGGAGAACCAGCTGCCCACTATGGACTGGGCGGCTCTGGAGAGACACCTGGCCGGACTGCAGTGCCGGGAGCAGGAGAACCACAACCAGAACCAGGCGCTGGGTCGGGCCAACTCCACATCGGTGAGTACCTGAGACTACTGCAGAGACAGTGGGTTTAGGAGTGTGGAAGACCCAGGCGTCATTTGGATTGGAGTCTTGTGTCAGTCAAGGTGTCAAACACTGTGTTTGCACTGTGCAAGGACAACCCTTGTCTGTTGTCATACTCGCCTCTAAGGCTGGCCTTGGGTTATTATCCGTGGAAGTTCGCACCGGTGTGAGTGAGCTTGGTTTGTATTGAATGCATTCGATTAGTGTTACACAAGGCTGAAATGTGGATCCATAGAAGAGGTGTCTGATCTTACTGGGCTCGGTGTCCTTGGTGTCTCAGGGCGCAGGTCAGGCTTGTGTGAAGAGGACTTGCTGCAAAAGATTCTTTCTCTGGGGGCTTGCTTTTGAACAAGACACAGACATATATGTGTTGTGAGTCTGTTATAGCTTGCCTGTTTCAATGTATGTTTGTGTGTGTGTGTGTGTGTGTGTGTGTGTGTGTGTGAGCGCGTGTGCGTGTGTGTTCACGCTTCTGTTTGTGTGTTTGGGCACAGCCATATGTGTACGTGTATCTACCCCGGGCCATGAGTTTTTCTCCTCTGTCATTCTGTCCTTTAGTCATTTGTCATTTATAGTGAAGTGTTTGATGCGGTGGTGTATTTGCAGTCGTCTGAGTAAGGATTTGAAACATTATGGGATTACTTGTGTTACTGCCAAGCTATCAAATGCTGCACTGCTTGCTTTTAGCACAGCTAACAATAAATCTAACAGTCATGCCAGAGGAAGCAAAGACAAGAACCAGAGGCTAAAGCCAGAGATCTGTGCTTTGCATGAGGTCCATGCGGGGAGTTAAGGGGAAGTCAGCCATGTTGTTTTCATAAGACAAGGGCACCGACCCAGGCAGGCGTGGTGTGAAGAATGACAGTCAGGGGAGGTGGACGGGTGGATTTCACTTTCACTTTGCGCTCAGCAGAGGGCGCCATTGCAGTGCTTTGAGACTGTGGAGCCACAGGTTCCTGACTGTCTCTGGCTGCGAAGGAGCCTGCCCAGGCGCGGTTATCAGTTCTTCTACTCCTGCCGACTCTTATGGGTGAAATCCCCTCTGTCACTGGTGCTTCACAATTCACATGTGAAGTTCACTTCAACATGTTGTGAAATACTAAACCATATTTAAGGAAAGGGAAGGCCTGTCTCAGTAGATGTTTGAATTTAACATGCTGTGCTAAAGCAAGAATTGACTGGTACTATGATTCACGTTTGTTGTATTTAGGAATGCAACAACCTTCCCTCTCTAGCACCCATCAGCATGTGTTTAGCCATTGTCAATATTTGCTAACACTCAGTGATAAAAGAAATCCCACCCAAACAGAGAGGAAGAGAGAGAGTGGGAGACAGAGAGGGAGAGAGAGAGAGAAAGCAAATCTGACACAGTATTCATTTTCTAATGTGCTATTGATGTCAGGTGGAATGCTGGCTGTTGACCCATTCCCCAGTCTGCTGTGGGAGAGTGCGCCATACGAACACAGGATTTCCCCCCGCGGCACAGAAAGGCCAATTGAGGTGAATTGAATGGAGCCGAATGGGGGGTTGAGTTGAAAACAGACTAAGGGGTTTGCTGCTGTGGTTGCCGGCTCCTTTGGCATGCAAACGGGGTCTGCTCTTCAGCAACAATAGCCCGCGCCTTGGCCCCTTTTGTGTGCCGTATGACCTTACAGATCTACTTATCTGGCCAAGAATCCCTGGAATGCACACAGAGCAGGAGGAGGGGGGAGAGAGGGAGGGAAAGAAAGGAAGAAAGATAGAAAGAAAATGCGAGGGGAGGGAAAGAGTGTACTTAAAGGTGGTAGTGCCGGCCGGGTCTGTGAAACTGGGTTAATGACATTTGCCTTTATCAGGTTTAGCCCAATTTTGCTTGTCGCCTGAACTCAGGTTAACCTCCTACACTGCACTACACTACACAACTCTTTTCATTGCCTCAAGCGAGCCACGTTTTTTATCGCCTTCACATTGGCCTCAAGCTTTGATTTAGACTTTCATGCTTGGCTATCCATTTACAGGGAACAGGTTCGGCCTGATGTGGGCTTGTAAACATTTCAGTACCTTTTGCTGATCCCCTCTGCATTCAAACGATTTTGTGGGTGAAAGAAAATGAGCTTTTTTGTTTTCTCTGGCACAAGCCTGACTTGGGCATGGTGGGTTTAGAACTGAGGGGAACATGTTGAAGTCAGGTGGAAAGTATATCCCCCATCTCTCTCTCTCTCGCTCTCTCTCTCCCTCTCTCTCTCTCTCTCTCACTCTCTCTCACTCTCTCTCATTCATATTTAAAGGCAGCGTGTGTTCCCATTAACCCATATAAGTCCCAGTGAAAGCCGAGGTCCTCGGTCTACCTTCAAAAGAACACTCGCTTTTTTGATCACACTCCACGCACGTTTTTTTTCTCTCTCTCTCTCTCTCTCTCTTTTTTCACTCCTCTACAACCATGGCCATGTTCGCCGTGCATTAAATAAATATGGAGGCAAAAAGTCTGAATTTCTTTCTCGCAGACCCCCAGAAAAAAAAATCTCACATCGACAGAACAGATCAGCGCTCAGTGCTCAGCCTCCTGGTAGCGGAGTGGAGAGCAGGAGCAGGAGCAGGAGCAGCAGGAGCAGGAGCAGGAGCAGGAGCAGGAGCAACAGCACCTCCCTGTGTGTGGAGCTAAGCCCCCTAACACTTGGGCGCTCCTTCGAAGCCCTGGTGCTCTCCCCGGAGACGGAGAGGAGGAAAAGCCCCTCAGGGTGGATTTGAGATGGGTGGAGGTTCACAGAGGCCTTCAAAGGCGGGGCTGCCACCACCAAAGGCTGGAGCGTCCCGCGAAGGGCCTGTAAGATCCCCCTGTACACCCTCTACAGCACAGAGGTTAAGAGGCCCGTCCAGCTAGGTGACGCCATGGCAACGCTCCTCATAGTGTTCAGTGCAGAGGGGAGGGGAGGGGGGCAGTAGAGAGACAGGGGAGGTGGGGAAGGGGGGCGTACTTGTTTACTTTCCTACTGCCACTCAGGATAGATACATATGCCCCCCCCAGGACAGCTGAGTGGTACTGTTACGCAATAGCTGCCAGTCTGCTATCTCAAGGGGGGGGGGGGGACTGAGATGGGAGTGACAGTAGCAGGAGGAGTATGGTGTGTGTGTGTGTGTGTGTGGTTCATACTGTACTCATTACACATTTAGAGTCATGGCCGCTGCGTGCGTCATGATGGCAGCAGTCCCTGTGGAGCTCTCCTCACTTAGGTGTGGTGGAGAGACAACAGGAGGAGAGATGGAGAAGAGAGGAGTAGAACAGATGAGTGGAAAAAAGGGGAGAAAGAGGGAGAGGAGAGAGAATGAGAAGAGGATGAAGAGATGTGGTTTGAGGATGAGAAGAGCGAAGGAAGAGGGGATGAGGAGAGGGGAAAGGGACGGAGGAGAAGAGGAGGGGAAGGGAGAGGAGAGGAGAGGAGCTGCTAAATATTTTAGCGTACACCCACGCTGGCAGGAAGGAGCTTCGCAGCAGGCACTCTTAACGGGGGATTAGTGCGTGTGTATCAGCCTCTCCACCCAGCACCACCACACCCCACCCACTTGAAACACAGAGGCTAAAGATGGATGCCAGGCCCCGAGAGAGAGAGAAAAAGAGAGAGAGAAAGAGAGAGAGGGTGAAAACAAAGCAGAGGGCAAGATCAGCAGAAAAGGCCCTCAGGGGACTGTTTGAAGCACAAAGCAGCACCATGATGTTTTGCATGCAGATTTTTCTCTTTGAGATTTATGCAAGCCATACAAGTTCAGTTCTAATTTGAACACAATAAGATAAATTAACTTGATAAACATGGTGTTATATGGAGTATAAAAGAAATGTGTACTTTGAATGATATGGGCTCTGCTCTGCTAAAGCTCACGCTCACGTTAAATATCTGACTCGTCTGAGGAAAACTCACTGGTCTGCAGTCTTTCACCACTGACAGCATCGATATTCCAGTCGGATCAATAGACCCATCAGTTGCGGTCCACACTGCCCCATGTGTATGGAAGACAGCAGGCAGCTTAGCAGCAAACATCCCATCATTTTGCAGCGTGAAACTTAAAACAATGTTAGATCACGAAGAGCTTGTGTGCTTGTGTTTGTCAGAGAGCCTTGAAATTTTCCTTTTAGAACCCAACAGCGAAGAGCACAGAGAGTGCCAGAAAGACCGTGGCTTGATGGGGGGCACTTGAGGTCAGACGTAAATCCAGTTCCATTTTGTTTCATTTCTTAGAGTGCCTTTAATACTGAGCAGGAGAGAAACTGGATCCTAACCTCTCTAAGTGCACTCCCACGGTAATAGTGTAGAGGAAATGATTTGCCTGCGCAAACAGGTGGAGTCGGGAAAATGGTAGACGACTTGGAAGTGATGGAAGGCAAAGAATGAAACTGAATTGAGAACAGGGAACAATTCTAAAACGCCCAGACCTAGATGTTACATACACGGAACGTTTAGCAAGCGCATTGCGTCACTGTAACCTTTTGGTGCACTGACCAATCAAATGAGTTGATGAGGACTAAGACTGAGGAGATGTGGTTTGCGAGTCTGGTGTTGAGAAACTGCAATTGTCAAATAACAAGACAGACAGACCATGCAGATATAGACTTTAAAAAAAATGCTTATTTCTAACTCTAACTTCTATATGTTAAAACTCAACAGTTTCAACATATTAAGGGTCAAGTAACATCAAATTAATGAATAATTAAACACAGGGGTTTCAGTTCCATTCGACTTAGAAATTAGAAATGTCCTTACCACTGTATTTGGAGAATGCCACCTTGCGGTTTGCGGTAATAGCGCAACCGGCGCTACAGGCGCAACAGGCGCAACAGGCGCTATTACCGCAAACCGCAAGGTGGCATTCTTCAAATACAGTGGTAAGGACATTTCTAATTTCTAAGTCGAATGGAACTGAATGGCAGTTATTCAGTAAGAGTATATCCATCCCTTCATTATTCATGCAGTCTGCTAGCAGTTTTTCCACTTCTGTGTAATCTTCTCAAAGGAATTGCTGTGGTCGTTCTCCGACTGGCTCGAGGATCTTGTGTAGTGTTTAGTGAGTGAGGATTGGTATACCATACTGGTAGATCTAGCTTTAACGTCCCTGAGAAGGACCTGGCCCGAGGATTTTGGGTAGTGTAGTGTTTAGTGAGTGAGGATTGGTATACCATACTGGTAGATCTAGCTTTAACGTCCCTGAGAAGGACCTGGCCCGAGGATTTTGGGTAGTGTAGTGTTTAGTGAGTGAGGATTGGTATACCATACTGGTAGATCTAGCTTTAACGTCCCTGAGAAGGACCTGGCCCGAGGATTTTGGGTAGTGTAGTGTTTAGTGAGTGAGGATTGGTATACCATACTGGTTTATACATCTAGCTTTAACTGCAGTTTTAAACACGGGCCTGAGAGAAGGACCTGTTTGAGGGCAAAGGAAAGGGTTTAAAGGAAACCTCATCCTGTGGGTGTGTCGAGGGGTTTGTGTTCTAATATGATGTCAACGCTGGAGGGTTCAAAGATCGAGACAGCAGAGCTCGAATGCAGGGTGGCACATGACTGCCACGGGCTCATTTTAAACTCGGTTCTCTCTCTCTCTCTCTCTCTCTCTCTCACACACACACACACACACACAGACACGCCTAGTCCCACACAGGCTTCACTTATTCCTCAAGCCTAACAGAAATATTATCTTTCATTAAAGGGCAATGAGAGGTTAAGCCACCTCCATCCTTGCTCTCTAGTAACGCACACAGGTCACAGTGTGTGTGTGTGTGTCTATGTGTGTGTGTGTGTGTGTGTGTGTGTGTATGTGTTTGTATAGGGGTGTGTATGTTTCTCTTTGCGTAGCATGTTACGTTTTTGTGGTAGGGATGTGTGAAAGAGATCCTCATCTAAACAGTCCCCATGATACCAATCACCTACTACACACACACACACACACACACACACACACACACACACACACACACACACTCAAAGAGTTCCACCATCCCAGCCTAGCACACCTGTGGCCCAGGAAGCGTAGCCATGGGGCATGCTGAGTGCGCAGGGGGAGCAGACGTGTGGTGGCGTGCTGTCAGACCCACTCCCTTCTTCCCTCCTCTCCTCCTCCCCACTCCTCCTCTCCTCCTCTCCTCCCCTCCCCTCCTCCTCTCCTCCTCCCCTCCACTCCTCCTCTCCTCCTCCCCACTCCTCCCCTCCCTTCCTCCGTGACTCAGGAATGCTAACAGCAGAGATTACACCGGTGCGAGAGCTCTAGCTGCAGGCGTGTACAGAGCTGCTGAGTTCATACACGTGCACTCACACGCACGCGCACACACACACACGTACACACACACACACACACACACTCATACATTCAAACAAATGCCCCCACAAACACAAACATACACATACACACAGAAGCCCATACACACATACGTTCACACACAAACACACACACTGATCCAAAACACACAGTCTCATAGAGATGCCTGCAAACTCAATCCCATGTTTTCATACACACACATGGAGGTGTGAAGAGGTCAGAGACACAGATATCTCACCCATCTAAAATGAATGAAAAATGGTCTGATGCAAATAGATTAAACAGTGATAGTTTAAAGTGTGGCTTGTTAATGTCATCCCTTTCCTAACAACAGATAGATAGATACATTTGTATTAATCCCGTTAGGGAAATTCACGTGGAA
>NC_045160.1:21456790-21469290 GCF_900700415.2 Clupea harengus
TGAGATTCAGTGATTTACTGCAGAGCTTGTGCATCCGTGTACCCACACACCAACACACACACACAACCACACAAACAGACAGACACACAAACAGACAGACACACACACAAACAGACAGACACACACACAAACAGACAGACACACACACACATAGATACTGTCTGTGCGGTGGTACATTTAGTCCCATGTCCCATCGGTCCTGAATGTCCCACCGGACCTGTGAGTGATGTCATCAAGATGAGCCTGAGGCAGAGGGGAGGGGTGAGTGGAGGAAGGGGCGAGAGGGAGAGGAGTGTTTGTTTTGGGAGCTAATCGCCCGCGGCAACGCATTCCATCAGCGTCTGCCCGGCCGCCTCACCTCATCCCTGCTGACTGAGTCACCCTGACAGAGGACGAGAGACGCAATCACACACACACACACCTCTCTCTCTGACACGCACACACACACACACACAGACCACACACACACCTCTCCCTCTGACACACACACACACACACATATCATGCATGCATGAACATGCTGACTCATGCTGTGTAATCCACACACATATGATCTAATTCAAGTGCCACACTCCTTCACACCTGACCAGTCCGTCACAGCTTATACACAGCTTGTGCTTTTTCAAAGCTGCAGTCCGTTTGGCCTTTTAAATGCACCTACAGCAAAGACGGTGGTTCAAATACAATAAGTGCTACGCTATGGCTATGCTCTTTTCTTGAAGCTCAAGGAAAGGGTGTGGTCAAGATGTGTATCACAATGCAGAGTACCCAAATGTTTTCTGCTCTCCTGTACCAGCTTAGAGGAACTTGCACTGGTGGATGAAATTGCATCCACTACAAAAATGCTGATAGCAGAGATATGACTCTCCCAAGGTATTTTTCACTTTCTAGCAGTTTCTAGCATTTGTAATTAGTAAGACATTATGCAGAATGGAAAGAAGTCTCCTAAAATAGATAGTCCCTGGAGATTACTTTTTTTTTTGTTTCAAAGATGTTAAGAAAGAGCTCTCAACTGTGCCTGAAAGCATTAAATAACTATGAGGGTATGTAAAACACTAAGCTTCTGACTCAAGCTGAGACACTTTTGCACTGAACATGTAAATTCTAGCTTTTTAGCCACGGTGACAAATTGAATAGATTTAGAGCTTATTCAATGACCAAAAAACCCAGAGAGCCTCTAAACATTCTTTATTTTCACATTAACTGGCTAACAAGGAAAATTACTTTATCCCTTTAGCCCTTGGGTTTCAGACATTATGCTTAAACCTGTGGAATGAGGTTTAACCCATTTACCTGCCACGTTAGCACATGACTAATTAGCTCTATGTAGCAAGGCGCTGCATGGCTAGGATGAACGCCTCCAGGAAGTGTTTCCTCAGTGCCTCTGACGCTACACAGAAGCCACATGTTGGCCTGTGTTTAGGGGAATGTTTCCTCGAGGCCCTCGTCGGCTCACTCGTGTTCCTCCGCGCGCTAGCAGAGCAGGGGTTAAGCTGGTCGGCTGGGGACCGACACAGGTAATTACGTGCCTCCTAAAGCCGTCAGCTTGCATTAGCCTGCTAGTCTACAGCGGGAGACCCCACCGCCACCAGCACCACCCCCTCTCGTGGCGCAGAGCAGGCCCAGGAGAGGCACCCCTCGCTGGGATTAAAGCACAGCTGAGTGGCTGTCTGGATGGTGGGGGGGGAGGGAGGGGGAGGAAATGAGGCCTGGTGTTTATGTTTTCCCTGCAGAACGAGGCGGCTAATGACATGCATCACTCAGCGGGCTGCCGCCCCAAATGAGAGCGGAGGCTGGAACGGATCGGGCCCAGCTCTGGTCCTGACCCAGTGGATCCACGCACGATTTGCACACAAAGGAGGAAGTTCTTGGCGAACGAACATGGACCCTGGACTAACTGTTTACCGTTGAAATCGAACAATTTGGAATGTTCACCCAAAAATGTTCAAATTTAAAAGTCCAAAGAAAACACATTCGCCTCAAATGCTCGAATGTCTTTGTCTGAATTTGACCGCCCCTCTGCATTGACTAGTGTTGTGGTTGTGTATGGCTCTGGAGTAGAGCCGCCTCTGATCTGTCATGGATGTATACCGTACTCAGGGTCGGGTCCGTCACATAGGCTCAGCATCGGCCACCTGGAGACAGGAGAACCACTCTGGATTTGGATTTTGCTCTAAAACGCAAGATGAGTCAGAGATATGAGTAGTGGCCATGATTGTCTACCTTTGTCACAACCTTTTCTCACTCTTTGCTGCAAATTAAGCCTTGATACTTTAAAACCAGTCGTTGGCACAGAAGTGTTATATAAGTGCACAGTGTGACGTGTTATATATACGTGCACAGTGTGAAGTGTATACGTGCACAGAAGACTCCGCAAATCTTGATATCACTTATATTCCGTCAAGGCATGAATGCAAAGGTGCTTATTCTCCCCTGCACTCATAGACGTGATGTATTGGACTTGTTTTCCACGGTTAACGCCATGTTTGTTGAACATATCATCTGATAATGAGATTGAAATGGGTGTGTGAATGTACTCTGTGAGCTAGAGGGGGTGTTTGAAGGTGGCCAGGAGAGGAGAAATGGTGTGTGTGTTCATGCAGTGAATAGCTAGGCTTGTCTGAACAGAAGTACTGTGCAGGCTGTGGGTCTTTGCGGCGAGCTCAAAAGCTGGCTTGTTTACATGTCTAAAAATAAAGTGAAATGGCTTTTCAGAGAAAAGGTACCCACCCACACACAGACCAGCACACACACACAGTCTCTCTCTCGCTCTCTCTTTCTCTCTCTCTCTCTCTCTCTCTCTCTCTCTCTCTCTCACACACACATACACACACAAACACAGGCTATCTATCCCTCTCTCACACACACACAGGTTCTCTCTTCTCTCTCTCTCTCTCTCTCTCTCTCTCACACACACACACACACACACACACACACACAGCCTGTCTGAGCTACTGCATTGTGTAAAGGAGTCTAAGCGGTGGACAGACACTGTGTTTGAGAAAATTCCATTTCAGCCCTCACTGTTCTTTCCCATGTTTACCCTTCACCTGGTGTGTTCTCTCCATCCTCCGTCTTTTTACCCCTTTCACAGCACCTTTAAACCTCTCCCTCTCTCACTGAAACCTCTCTCTCTCTCTCCCTCTCTCTCGCTGCACCCCTGTTTCTTTAAATCTGTCTCTCTCTCTCACTCCCTGTCTTTTTCTCCTCTGTCTGCCCTTCCTCTTGCTCAGTGTGTGTGTGTGTGTGTGTGTGTGTGTGTGTGTGTGTGTGTGTGTGTGTGTGTGTGTGTGTGTGTGTGTGTGTGTGTGTGTGTACACAGGGTACAGGGCTGATGGCCAGCTCATGGAGAGCCCTTCATCTGTCAGCAGTTTGATCATAGAGCACAGTTACCCCTACTGAACCACAAGCCCTGTGTGTGTGTATATGTGTGTGTGTGTGTGTTTATGTGTGTTTGACATTTAATTAAAAATGTCACCAACTCATCACAGGGTTGAATAGACCCCTAGCATCCACACCCCTGTTCACTGCGGCAGAGACACACCTGCGTTCCTCCTGGATCCGCCTCTCTCTAATCACAGTCATTCACCGCCTCTCTGATGGGGGCTGTCCACACATTGTGACAACAGAGTTACACCATCGCCTCTAAGTACAGACTGACACGACACTCACACACACAGACACACGCACACGCACACACACACACACACACACACCGACACCCTTCTCTATAAGCAGCAAGACGACATGATAGAAAAGAAAAAACAAATAGTGTGAAGTAGGGGTTATTTTGCCTTGCATGGTGCATAGGAGGACAAGGAAGTAACGATTCTCTTCCACCTGCCGTTATCTGGCTGTGGGAAAGAGAGGGAGGGAGTGACTCAGAACAGACAGAGAGAAATAAATGAGAAAAGTATGGATTGTTTTATGCAGGGCCCAGATTAGCAGGGCAAGTACGCTATAGGAAGTCTGCAAGAGGTTCACCAGAGACGTTGGCAGTGACCTTACAGAGAGTATATTAGTCTGCTGTCCTAGACGCCAGTCAGCTCTGTATCTACACAGTCATGTTAATAAAGGAATTTTAAATGTGAATTTTGACTCTCTTCCTCACCGTGTCTTACCCAGCTGTACCCTGGTGTCCTACTTTAGCGCCTGTTTATGTAACAGAGTGATTGATCACTGCTGAAGGGCTATTCTGGTGCTGCTGCAGGGTGGTGTGTTTGTGCATCTTTCATCACGGAGATGATGCAAGCAGGCCACACACACACACACACACACACAGACGCACGCACACCTGCTGGTCTGTGTGGTGATGTGTAGAGGGGGAGGTTTATTTGGATAGATTTGATTCTGTGATGCATGTCTTTGTATTTGGGCAGTGCATGTAAATGTTTGCTTGCATAAGAGTGTGTGTGTTTGTGTATATATTTGCCTGTGTGTGTGTGTGTGTGTGTGTGTGTGTGTGTGTGTGTGTGTGTGTGTGTGTGTGTGTGTGTGTGTGTGTGTGTGTGTGTGTGTGTGTGTGTGTGTGTGTGTGTTTGTTTGTTTATTCACAGTATGCATATATGCAGACAGTCTCCAAAGGGGGTGCACTCTGCAAGCACAGGTGTTAAACTCTTCTAAACAAATCCTTCTCTGGCAGATGCCTTGAAGGTTCTATTTCCCTTGTGTATTGTTCTTTCTAGAACTCTCAGCTGGAGACGATTCCAGGCCCTATGTTTACTCTCAATGTTCTTTAACTTGTTCCCTTACAAGCAGAACGTGTGTATAGATTCTGCATTGAATGGAAATATAATCACAATCGAATCCTAGTGTTTAACCGGGGTATTAGAATGTAGTGGGTTAGGCAGAAGATATTTCTCAGGACAAGGACAATCCTACACCCTAAACTCAGGTATCAAATGGCCAACCAGGCTGGTGGAGGTGTTTAAGAACAGCTCATATGGATTCAGCTAGTGAGAGTTCTATAGTGGGAGGGAAAGACCATAGAAACCACAGACCATAGAAACCATAGGATTACAGATTGTCAAGCACAGAATGCAAATTCTTGCCTCGCAGGACTTGCAATATGAAACCCGTGCAAATTTGGGGTTGGGGTTTGGAAGAAGCTTTGTGGACAAAGAGATCTCATATTTCCCGATGAACATTCTCTGAGGGTAGGCAGCCATTTGCTCTACTGTGTGTTGTTTCAAAGAGAGTGGGGCTCCTGTTAAAGTCATCAAGGTCAGCTGACCAGTCTACGTGTGAGAGACACAACGAGAGACTTTGAACACTGTGAACTTTGTATGGAGTCAGGGAGAACCGAGACCACAATTCAAATAAAAATAGAAAAACATTTATAGCACTGTCTTCACTAAATAAATTAAATAAATAAAAAAAATTGTTGATTGGATATATCCAAATGTACCCCAAATCCAAGCTAAGGCTTTCAATTCAATTAAATTCAATATATTCCTCTAGCACCCTTCTAGGTGTTTGGGCATGCCACACTATAGACATATACAGCATCCAGATGTGCCTGCAAGTTTAATGCCAACATGCCGATACAGCTACTTACAGGGCACACTGTGTGGATTCAGACCTGTCAGAGCATATGTAATATACAGTAATGCATATAGCTCCATAAAGACACACACTGTTTTCATGTAATAATGGTGTGTTTTCATGTAATAATAGTCATCCTTTCAACTAAATCTGTCGTCTGAGTTGGGGTCCGTGCCAACAATCCAGATTATGGCTTTAGGCCTGCTTAATCTGTAGAGGGGGCTGTCAGATAAGCCTGCTCTGTTGGGGTGGGTTTTGGGGTGGGTGTGTGTGTGTGTCTGTCTGTCTGAGTCTGTCTGTCTGTGTGTGTGCGTGTGTGTGTCTCTGTCTGTGTGTGTGCCTGCGTGTGTGTGTCTGTCTGTGTGTGTGTATGTGTGTATCTGTGTGTGTGTGTGTGTGTGTGTGTGTGTGTGTGTGTGTGTCTTTGTGTGTGTGTGTGTGTGTGTGTGTGTGTGTGTGTGTGTGTGTGTGTGTGTGTGTGTGTGTGTGTGTGTGTGTGTGTCTTTGTTTGTGTGTGTGTGTGTGTGTGTGTGTGTGTGTGTGTGTGTGTGTCTGTGTGTGTGTATGTGTGTGTCTGTGTGTGTGTGTGTGTGTGTGTGTGTGTGTGTGTGTCTTTGTTTGTGTATACACAGACAGCTCTCTTGATCCGCCCTCCCCCTTGTCCTTCAGCCTGATGCAGAAGGCCTTTCACATCTGAAGGTCACTGCTGAGGAGTCTGCTGTCATAGTGATGAGGCTTGTGTGTGTGTGTGTGTGTGTGTGTGTGTGTGTGTGTGTGTGTGTGTGTGTGTGTGTGTGTGTCTAACTCAGTGTGTGATTGTGTGTGAGTGTGGGCCCTTGCCTATGTCTGTGTGTGTGTGAGAGAGTGTGTGGAAAAGAGAGAGATAAATAGACAAAGAGAGATAGAAAGATTGATTGAAATTATCCATTGCATACGCATGCATTATTGATGTCAGATCATAGTCATTAATATGCCCAGGCAGTCCAGTGTATTCCTGTGTGTGGGAGGAGGTAATGGAGTAGGGAGTGGGAGAGGAGAGGAGACGAGAGAGAGGAGAGGAGAAGAGAGGAGAGAGATCAATGGCAGAAGAAAGGGAGGATCAGGATGCTGGGGTTAGAGAGCTGGGTGGGGCCGCGCCGCTACCACGGCTACCGTTACCATTGCTACCGCTGCTGATGCCTGTGCCTCTGCCTGCCCAGCTCGGGGATTAACACATCAAAGTGGCCCTGCAGGCTCACCACATTGGTATTCGCATAGGCACTCTGTGTGTGTGTGTGTGTGTGTGTGTGTGTGTGTGTGTGTGTGTGTGTGTGTGTGTGTGTGTGTGTGTGTGTGTGTGTGTGTGTTAGGGCTGGGCGGTATATCGACTTTTTAAGGTATATCGATACATTTTCAAACGGGATGTAGGATAGGAGACAATACCGTTTCTCTCATAAAGCCGTGCCAGTGTTTGCATCTCTCCTCTCTCACACTCTCTGTGCAACCACCGCCGCCATTCTCCCTTTGTGTCCGTTGAGGTCCCGCTAGACCCCATAGCGGCCAGCGATGGCAGTTCTGTATTTCACTGTGACGACCGCTGATGGCCAAAATATTATTACGATTGCCTAAATATCTGCACAGAAAGTGGCCGCAGGTGTCCAGTCAACACTCTGATGTGCACTCAATCGCTATTGGACATTGAACTTGCATTTGCCATGTCGGATAAGCCTTGTATGACCACTTTGTGAATAGGATCTGGTCACGCTGCATTGAGGATTGTGTGCAGCATTTCGGGTTGATTTTGGATCAGCCTTTAACCAATCAGCATTGACCACTATAGGATTGATATACGTCCTACTTCACCACTAGCAGTGCAAGCTGGTATATAAGTATTTTCCCAAACCCCGTTAGCAGTAAGGAAACATTTCTTCCCACTTGATAAATAAATGTACACATTCTTCTTGCTCCTGCTACAATTCTTCAATGTTTGCTAGCGTTGCTACTACTGTTTGTCGAGCTCTTGCACTGCTGCCATTGTTATTAGTATATATTTAAAACAAGCGCTTCACTTCCAGATTCACTTGGGTGAAAAACACCTGTTGTAGTCCAGGCAATACGAGAGAATAGAGCTATTATAGTAAGACCAGAGGTCTCACATGAGGATAGTCCTGTCGCACCAATACAAATGCTGCCATCTCTCCGGTTCCAGTCCATTACCCTGTGCAGTGTGTTATTGGGCCGTGGGGGAATTATGCAGTGGAGATCAATGCTGGCAGAGACTGCCATCCTGAATTGGCATTGACTGGGTGGGGCTGGATGATAATCTTTATTGCACCGTCATCACAGAGATACATTGCAAGGCAGTTATCACACACACAGACACTTACAGACACACATACACAGACACAGACACAGACACACACACACACACACACACACACACACACACACATATATACAGACACACAGACACACACACACACACACACACACATACACACACACACATACACAGACACACACACACACACACACACACACACACACATACACACACACACATACACAGACACACACACACACACACACACACACACACACATACACAGACACACACACACACACACATACACACACACACATACACAGACACACACACACACACACACACACACACACTGGATGATAATCTTTATTGCACCGTTCTGGCCCAGTTCTGGCCCGCTGGTGGTACAGATCCACTGGTCCGGATCCTTTCCAGAGTGGTTGTCATGACAAATCCCCTAGCAACAATTTGACATGGCAACTGTCTCCTACTGGCTGTACAATGTAGATTGTAATTAACAATGAATGGAGAGCTGTAGCAGTATAATCGATAAGTGGATGATGGCGATGTTGGCCATTGCATCCCCTAACTCTCTCCTACTGCACGTAAACTGTAGAATCACGAATCTAACTGTAGATTTATGAATCTAACGAGTAGTGGAGAGCTGTGAAAAGGCGTAATTGATAGCGGATGAGGGTGGCGTTTGTGGTTGGCGTTATGGTTGGCAAGGTTACGTGAGTTCAACTGAGCGGGCGCGGGCGTGGATGCGGGAGCGGGACAGATGGCACGGAGGGATTATGGTCCCCGTTGCCCGCACCAGGGGCATGAAAGAGAAAGGGATTAAAGCTGTGGACGGAGCACACACTGTACTGTCCCGTCACACACACAAACACACACACAAACACACACACTCTCACTAACTCCCTCGCACACACACTTACACACAGGCACTCACTCACACACACTCGCTTACACAAGCAAGCACAAACCTTTAGCAGGTCGGTGTCGTCAGCACACGGATCGTCATCTTTGTAAATGCCCAGGCATAGTTCACAGTAGGGTTAATAGCTGCGGTTATCAAAGCAGGGTTGTTTTGACCTTCTGAGAACACTCATGACATACTTTCAGTCCGGTCTTCCAGCTTCTTTTTTTCTGCCTTTGGTCATTTTTGTGTCTCATTTTTTGTGTCTCATTTTTGCCATGGTCAGTATCTCTCTCTTGTCCAGTTAAACTTTTAAACAAAAAAAAGCCTTAAGGCATTAGAAGTGCATCTGTGCATGGTTTATCAAACTCTGGCTTTGTTTTACTGCTGTGACTGTGACTATGGGAGCTGGTGGTACAGACAGTTCTCTCTTTCTGAGGTCAGATTCTGTGTTGCCTTGTTGAGGGTCAGAGAGCCAATGAGGAGCCTTCTCTGTGCTGGAACGTAACTCTTGGGCACCACAGGCTGTGGGCTCCTCTCTCCTCCCACCTCCCTCCTTTCTCTCCTCTTCCATCCTCTCATCCTCATCCTTCACTTTTCCATCTCAGTGGTCTGACGAGCGGAAGCCCCCCCCCCCCCCCCCACACACACACACACACACCCCCATTCCTCCCCCTTCAGGTCCTCCTCTTCCTGTGCTGACACCTGATTGGCTGGAGAGGAGTTAATGAGCAGCCTGTTCCCTCCCCATTGCCCTCCCCCTCAGTGAGGTCTGTGCAGGCGGAGTGAAGCAGAGAGAGCAGACTGACACTGCCAAAGCACCCTGCCCCCTCCCTCTGCTTTCCCTCCACTCCCTCCCTCTCTCTCTCTCTCTGCCTCTTTCTCTCTCGGCCCCTCCCCACGTCGATTGCACACACACACACACGCTCCCTCCCTCCTTCCCTCCCTCCGCCCTTCTGCCTCTCCCCAGAGAAAAAGTGCTTAGATCTGTCGCTCCGACAGAGAGAGCAAGCAGCGAGTGAGCCAGAGCCAGCGCGAGCGAGAGAGAGAGAGCGTGAGAGAGAGAGAGAGAGAAGCGCTACATAACCGAGCCGAGACAGCTCCCACCACATTCCAGACGGCGAGAGCCCAGAAGAAGAAGCAGGGATCCATTTTCATCAGCTGACACCGTCCGTCGTTTGCGCTACCCCTACGCCCGGCAGCGGCGGTGTTTGGCGGCGGCAGTAGTGGTCGTCCCGGCAGTAGCTCCTCTTGCACCCGCCCCCCCGCCCCCTGCCCCCCCTCCTCTCTCCCCGGCCGGCATCCTTTCTAGGATGAGCTGAAGGCAAGGATGGTACACCAGGAAAACTGCGCTTACCAGGTACGCACACAGGGCTCACGGTCCTGCTAAAGCTAGGCTGGGCAGCGGGAGGGAGGGAAAGGGGAGTGAATTTCTGTGGAGTGTGTTTGTGTGTGTGTGTGTGTGTGTCTAGTTCCTCTGGGCTGCAGTAATCACTCAAACCGGTGTGTGTGTGTTTTTTTTTTTTCTGGTGCTCATTTTGCTTTTTTCAGGGGTTTTTTGTGCATTTCTGTTTTGGTGTCACAGGTTTGTCCTTGTTTGGGCTAGGGGATTTGCCGCAGACTAAACGTTAGCAGTAGTTTGGTGTGTGTGTGTGTGTGTGTGTGTGTGGTTAGGAGGGGCATGGGAGTCTGGTGGTGCTGTTGTCTTTGAGTATTTGTTGTGGGAAAGAGAGGGTCGGGCCGGTTGCTAAGCGCACCCTTGACTAGAGGAAATAATGTGACTGGCCTCCTCTGCCTGTGGGGGGCGGGGGGCACTTAGTGTAATTAGGACCTGCTCAAACAGTAGTCTTGCTATGCATTTCATTCATTTTATAGCTTGTGTGAGTGTGTGTGTGTCTGAATGTCTGTGTGTGTCTGTGTGTGTGTGTGTGTGTGTGTGTGTGTGTGTGTGTGTGTGTGTGTGTGTGTGTGTAGGTTTTTTTTGATTGCATGGTGTTTCACAGTTTTAGGTCATTCCTATTCTGCAGTGTCCAGAGAGCAGTCTTCACACACTGGTTTGATGTGTGGGTTTAGAAATGGCATCTCTGCTGACTGCAACTGCAACAGAAGTATCCCACTTAACTTAATGACAAACCCTGTGAATCAGCCCAGCCCATACCGGCAACCCAGGCTGAAAGCAGCCGGTTCTGTCATTGCTCTCTCGCTTTGATTTATCCTCCTACGCATCTCTCTCTCCCTCACTCCCCATCTCTCCATCGCTATCGTTTGATCTTACGCCTCCATCTCTCTCCCTCTGTTTCTCTCTCTCTGTCTCTCTGCCCCCTTTCCCCTTCTCTCAGTCTCTTCTCTCTCTCTCTCTCTCTCTCTCTCTCCACTGTCAGTGTCTCCCCCTGTATCCCTCCTGCATTGCGGTATGAGAGTGGAGGATGAGAGCTTGTGTTTTATGGGTTCTTTGGCTTCCCCATAGGAGCCCAACCACTCACCCAGTCCCCTGTGCTGAGAGGGCTCATGTGCTGTGCTGTGCTGCGCTGTGCTGTGCTGTGCTGTGCTGCGCTGCGCTGTGCTGTGCTGTGCTGTGCTGAGAGGGCTCATTACTGTTACAACAGGCTGGAAGGGAAACTCTGCACTAAGCAAAAAAGGGGGGCGGGGTCCTTGGGGGGGTGGGGGTCTCGTTGGGGAGGGTTATGTACAATGTCAATTGCCAAGACCAGCTTCAGAAGTCTCCCCTGGGGGGCTGTTTTGGTGGATGGGACAGAGACATCAAAGCAGTGTGGGGGGGGGGGGGGGTTTACACATGAGACAGTGTAGTCTGTACAATGTGTGTTTTGTCCCAAAGTCCTTTTGAGGGGGGAAATATCTGTTTTAGTCATCCATTGTCAGTGAGGGGGTGGCATGTGTTTTTATAATCCGGCATGTGCATCTCGTTATGTTCAGACTAGCGGAAGTTTGAGCGATATGGGGTATAATGAGCTGTATTATCTCTAGAAGCAGAAGAGAGAAGCGTCACACAAGACACACAACAGTCAGGGGAAGAGAGAGCGAGCGAGAGGAAACGGTTAAAGATGGCATTTCAAAGAGGTACTGCGGGATGGGGAGAGAAGAAGAGGTAATTGGGAGGCAAGCGATGGAGAGATAGAAGGATAAACAGAGAGCAGGAAAGAGAGGCACAGGAAGAGATCAAATAGAGATTGCACTGACTTGGACTGACACAGATATGCAAGGAATTCGCCAAGGAAGAAACGGAAACACAGGAAACAGTGCCACAAAACAGGTGCGGGGAAAAAAAACTGAGAAGACATTATGAACTGCAATGAAATGTGGAGGGAATACATTATGAAATGCATAAAACAAACCAGAAATAGGGAGATAATGTGGTGTAAAGGCTTATAGGACCATATCTATATTTATATCAACATATTTCAAAGCAGAGATAAGCAGAGTTGAAAAGAGGAGAAAATAACAAATGACAAAGAAGAGGGAAAATGGTAAAAAGAGAGAGAGAGAGAAGGAGAGAGAGAGAGAGAAGGAGAGAGAGAGAACAGGTTCAATCTGGCAGAAAGGCCCATCGCTACGATACCACCAACTCTCTAGAGGCCTCTCAATTAGGCTGGTATCCAAGCAACCGGCAGCGCCCCTCCGTGCCGCTCCCTGCTGGGGGAAGCTGGTGGCGTGAGGCCGTCCCTGCCACTGCCTGCGCCAAAGCGTGAGGAGGGGGAGACAGGACCCCAG